>NC_068433.1:32186631-32441631 GCF_023373465.1 Oncorhynchus keta | reverse complement strand
CCTATGGGTAGTGCACTATATAAGGAATAGGGTGGGTGCAATTTGGGATGCACCCTTAGTATGTGCGCCCTGAGGGAGTTAGCCGAGAGAGAGACAGTTCCGTGGCTTCATCTACTAAATATAACCCTGATAGACAGAGATCAGTTCTGTGGTGTTCTGGGGATATTACTCCATTTGTAATACTCATTAAAGAAGAAATACGATGATGCTTTTAGAGAGGTTGTCACAGTTCCGATTAGAAAAACGGAGGGATAAACTGGGGGAGGAGATTCATCCCCGTCGTCTTCATCACCGTCACCATCATCCTCCTCCTCATTTCGGACCTCTGTGTGAAAAACGGGCACTCTAGGAATCTAGATTTAATTTGAAAGAAAAAGATCAACCAAACCAGAAACCACAAGGTCAGCCGTTTGTCTGTTCATTTATGATCATTCATTCGTGATTAGAAATACGCGCGTCAAGACGTTTAGACATTCAACCCAAACATACAACTATGAGGTAAAAGAAAAGAAAGTCATCTGTTAACGGCATAAAGCATCAAAATGTTCACAAGTGACATAGAGATGTTGATATAAGACTGATGCTTTAGCTCAATATTTATCCCCAGACTTTACTCTAGAAACCACAGCCATCTGGCAATCTGAGAAGGAATACCTGGCGCTGAATGTAAAGGTTACCCCCGCCGAAGATGCCACTTCCACCCCCACCCCCTACTTTTAACCACAGAAATATAATGACTAATGCCATTTCTATGCTTTAATCAAACGATTAACTTTCCACCTTCATTCTAGGCCCTACCTTGTACTCTTGAGTAGCCACATTACAAAGACCTGAGATGCCACGGGAGGGCGGTAAAGAGCAGCACTCCACCCTCTCTCTTTTTCTCTCTCTCTCTCCCTCTACTCTCTCTCTATCATTCTCTATCTATCTCGTTCTCTCTCTCTTTCTCTCCCTCTTCTCTCTCTCTCTATCATTCTCTATCTATCTCATTCTCTCTCTTTTTTTCTCTCTCTCTCATTCTCTATCTATCTCATTCTCTCTCTCTCTCCTTTTCTCTCTCTCTCTCTCTGTCTGTCTCTCTCTCTGTGTCTCTCTCTCTCTCTGTCTCTCGTGCTCTATGGTTGAATCTTGATTCAGTCATCTAATGAGTCATCTGGTCCTTGTAGCTGCTATGCCTAACTGGCCTTGAAGCATCCTCCGCACACTTAAATAGGTCGAAAACATATCTCTATAAACTCACCATATAAAATCTAGATCAGGGTGTTTGGTCCTATAGGTTTATAAATGTCATACAGACAATGAATCATCAGAAATGACTTTTACACCACAGGAGGCTAGTGGCACCTTCATCGGGGAGGATGGGGAAGTCAGGGGAACTAGGGAAGTCAGTTAAGAACTAATTCTTATTTACAATGACAGCCTAGGAACAGTGGGTTAACTGACTTGTTCAAGTGCAGAATGACAGATTTTTACTGTGAACTCTGGGATTTTATATAGCAACCTTTCGGGTTACTGGCCCAACGCTCTAACCACTAGGCTACCTGCCGCCCCTGTGTTTAGTGAGTCTGCCAGATCAAAGGCAGAAGGGATGACCAGGGATGTTCTCTTGATAATAAGCGTGTGAATTAGACTATTTTCCACATTCAAAATGTAAGTACTTTTGTGTGTCAGGGAAAATGTAAGGAGTGAAAAGCACATTATTTTCTTTAGGAACGTAGTGGAGTAAAAGTAAACGTTTTAGATAACCCAAAAAACGACTTAAGTAGTACTTGAAATAATTGTTACTTAAGTACTTTACATCACTGTCGAAATGTTTTCCTTCTTTTCTTGCATGAAAGTATGACGTGTGATTGGACTAAGAAGACTGAGTGAAGAGTGAGTCTTTCTTTCTCTCTTCCTTTCTTTTCCCCCCTCCCTCTCTCTTCCCAGTCTCTCTCTCTCTCTCTAGCTGTGGTTACACCTTGCATTATCATGTGGTTGTCATCGCCCGATCAAGATGATCCGATCACTATCCGATCGAGATTTGCTGCATCTGCACATGGTAATAAAATGGGTCTCGTATCTGTTCACATTGTGACCAGATTATTCCCTGATCCCTCCCTGTATGCAAACGAAGCCAACCTCCCTTAGACCTCCCCTTTGTGACACAAGCTGTAGAAATCGACAGAAAACGCCACACTTTTATCATCAACGGTTGTATACTCCCATCAATACAGCCTACTTTGGCTATCCAACGATTTAAGACCGGGCGTAATACTGCCCCGATAACTTGGACCTGTCCACAGCCACACAAATGAATATTCACAGGATCTCTCCCGCCCACCTAAAAAAAGACACCGAACAAACAAGATGAGCATCTGGATGTGTGTACAAAATACAATTAATGCACAGTATAAATACAAATGACACATGGGCCCTGATGCTTAATATCTGATACAGCAACTATATTAGACCATTCTTCACATGACAAATAAAAAGTGAATAAAGTGCTGGGCAGTTGAATATCTCCATCCTCCACAGCACTGTCCAGAATGAATGGTGGGCAAGGTGGTGGGATGGTTCCTCGGGTTCTCCCGTTCCCACTCCTATAACAGTCCTTTGCCTTTCAGTGCAAAGTTTTCAAATGTTTGATTTTGCGCTGGCATTTGACGTGGGAACGGGATAACCCTTTTTCTCTCATTTGGGACGATATCTCTTCATAAATATCTTTATTTCGATATGCAGGATCTAATTTTGATCGGGCTGTTTGCATCCGACCACAATGGGCACTTTATATATATATATATTTATATTAAAAAGAAGTACCCCCATTTTCGTGATTACGATCTTGTCTCATCGCTGCAACTCCCCAACGGGCTCGGCGGAGGCAAAGGTCGAGTCATGCGTCCTTCGAAATATGAACCGACAAAATGGCGCTTCTTAAACACAAGCTCCAATGTGTTGGAGGAAACACACCTCAATTGACAACCGAAGTCAGCCTGCAGGAGCCCAGCCTGCCACAAGAGCACGATGAGTCAAGTAAAGCCCGCCCCCGCCTGCCAAACCCAGGCCAATTATGTAATGACACATAATCGAACCCCGGGCTGTAGAGACACTGTGATGCACTGTGTGCCTTAGACCAGTGCCCCACTCAGAGGCCAGGTACTTTATTTCTAATGAAGACCATTATCTTAATTCTAGGAGGGATCGTAGAGGTATTATTGTCCATAATTACTACCTCAACTGGCTGGTGTGATTTGTTTTTAGAGGGTGGGTGGCCAAAAGTATACGCTTTCGTATTCCTTTACACTTCAAGGCTATCCATACAAGATGATTCTTCGACTACCTCCGGAGGAGGTGGTCAGGAAGATCTAATCACAATCTGTTCCCAATGTGTCTTTTGATTGTCTACACCTGGCGACAAATGTGAGCACAATCAGAATGTAGGCAAGACCAGGACAACTGCCACATGTAAGAACCAGGTATAAACAGGGCTTCTTACAGATGTAGAGATTTCCTGTCGTGTTCTCCGGAGGGAGCATGTTTATGTAGGACAGAGGCAGCAGGGAAGGAATGCCATGCATTCGGTTGCACACACAGACACACGCACACACAAGCTGTCTATCTACAGATGAAAGAGGCTCTGCTGAATCCACAGAGAAACACTCAACAGGAAGGGTTGGGAAACAGGGCCCTCTACACACGCATGCACGCACGCACACTAGTGATGCGCGGATTTGACTCATAACCCACAATCCCCGTAGTTATGTCTGTGGGTTTAGGGTCATAAAATATTGTGTGGATGAAGGGCGGGTGGGTGACGGGAGGGGTTGAATAAATAGAAAACAATACCTTAAGAAATCCATAAATGTATAACTATGGTGCAATTTAAATCTATAGGCTACATTGATGTTTTTATTTCATTATTTTAGGCTATCTGGCAATAGTGCGTAAACTTCAGGGCCTAACTGTACGCGCGGCAAATTCGCTACATGCCAATCGCCAAATGCTTTTGGGAACGGACAGGCGAAAAGGACATTGTCGGAGTTTAGAATTCAAGAAAGAGAACAGCTTTGAAATGGAGAGTTGTATATAAAGAGAAGGCAGGGACAGAAAAGTATTGTTTGAGATAAAATGTAGGGAAGTGGTAAAAGAGGATGATAGAAGTGCCCGCTTTAAACATTTTTTACACTTAACTACGTTATTAGGTGTGAGGATTGTCTGGCGATACACAAAATTCAACAGACACCAGAAGGGGACATCAAATATGCCTACGGCACGTCAAGGGAACTTTCGCCTACTGTTCAGATTGGTTAAATGGAAACTGAAATCTGGACACTGACGTTTGGTATATAACCTCTCGCATAGCCTTAATATTAAATCCTGCATAAATATGCATCTCTTGCAGTAAAATTATACACCAAATGTAGGGAAAACCTTGACTCGAGAACAGGAGTGAAGAAATATGACTTGTTTCAGCATCTTGAGAGAATGCGAATGCGCAGTCAGATACCGTCTGCCGAGGTGCTATCTTTATCAGCATCATAAAAGCTGACCGTATTTCAACCACGGAAAATATGCATCCAAGCCGAACTGAAATCTTATCAGAAACACGTTGGGTCGTTTTTACAGCTTTCTTTTTCCTTACAACCGGCCAATCTGATGTCATTTGGAAATTTTGCACAGAAAAGCTTTCCCGTATTTATTGTTTGTTATTGCAATTTCTTCCTGGTCCCAAAATGTCTTTGCGCCATGAAAGAAGCAGAGATGTATGACATTATTGTGGCGAGCAAGGGTTTATTTAGTCTTCCTGGTCAATAGCCTACCAAAATGTGTTTAATTATAGGCAGAAACATGTTAATCAGGCTAAATAAATCCTGCACCCCCTGTTAACAAATCGCCCCGCCATCTCTGACTGTAGCCTACAGCACATTTTCTTATATTAGCAGGTTAGGGTTGGGTGCAGACCTCAGATCTTCACTTTATCACATATAGTCGGGCGGGTGCGGGTGAACAAACAGTTGACCCACGCACCACTAACACACACACACACACACACACACACACACACACACACACACACACACACACACACACACACACACACACACACACACACACACACACACACACACACACACACACACACACACACACACACACACACACACACACACACAATCACAAACGTAGTAGTTGCATCCACTAGAAAAATAGCTACATCGAGAGAAACTTCAGAGACCTAACACACCCTCTCGACTTCACACACACATGAACACCAAGCACACGCACGGACGCGCGCGAGGGCGCACACGCACACACACACACACACACACACACACACTGTAGACACTATGCCCTTTGCTCCCACCTCCTTCTCTTCGTGCTCAGAAATGTGAAAAATGTCCATAAATGACCTGGAGGGTGACTGGTCTCAAGAGTCCTAAGCTGTGGATCAGGATGCTTTTTACCACATACACACACACACACACACACTCACACACACATTCACGCATGCACACATAAAGAAACACACACACACACCATATTTTCAGCACACGCAGGTGTACACAGTGCACAAAGACGAAATACACACACACAGCTCACCACACACACAGACACAGACACATACACACACACGCTCCAGTATTAGCATGTATCTATGATATACTGTTTCATCTCTGCCCTCAGGTGGAGCCCAGTCAGTGTGTGTGTGTGTGTGTGTGTGTGTGTGTGTGTGTGTGTGTGTGTGTGTGTGTGTGTGTGTGTGTGTGTGTGTGTGTGTGTGTGTGTGTGTGTGTGTGTCCATAGAAGGATAACATTACAGTACCAAGCACAGATATTCATTCCTGATTCATATCTCACCAATGGAAGTGAATCTGATGTTTAATATATCTGGGCTGAACTGCAGATAACCCCTTTAAGGGAGATAATGCATATTGCAGTACATAATGTAAATACAGTATGTGCAGTACATAATATAAATACAGTATGTGCAGTACATAATGTACATAGAGTATGCGCAGTACATAATGTACATAGAGTATTTGGCTGTAGGTGTAAAGGTTTTGCCTTCTCACATTGTGATTTATAACCTGAAATGAACTCAAATTCTTGAATTATCTTGCCAGGTGTGTGAGTCTATCAACTTTCTATAAGGGCATTTAACAGAATGCCCTATAAGGCCTACTTAGCATGGTAAATCACATAAAAACTGTGTTTAGAATGTCATAGATGACTAAAAGACTGGACTCGAGAACAACAGAAACGACAGGTCTCTTCTCACAGATACATTAAACCGACTCAAAGTCATGTGATCTCACTGGCATATTGGTGGCGTTGAGATGGTGCAAACAATCGCCTCCGCATCCCCCGTGTCCACTTGCAGACATACACACCCCTCTGTCGACAGAGCTTCCATCCGCCTACCTTCCTCTTTCCCACCAGCACACTGGGGAAACCCTGTTTCCTCCCTGCTACTGTGATAGAAGAAACAGATGGAAAGAACGAAAGAGAGTTAACTTGCTTTGGCAATGCTAACATATATTTACCATGCCGATAAAGCCCTTGAATTGCATTGAAAGAGGGAGTGAGGCAGAAAGAAAGAGAGGGAGGGTGGGCGGGAAGGAGGGAGAGAGAGAAATAACATGAGAGGGGGGGAGAGAGAGAGAGAGAGAGAGAGAGAGAGAGAGAGAGAGAGAGAGAGAGAGAGAGAGAGAGAGAGAGAGAGAGAGAGAGACCAGACACCCTCATCCTGGGGTTCTCAGTTTAACTCTCCTTGAAAAGCAGAGGTGGAGGGGTATGTCTCATGATTATCGACTCATGGTGCGATTGATTGTGGTAATGTACAGGAACTCAAGCCCTTCTGTCCTCCCGATCTGCAATACCACTGCAACTGGACTTCGTGCAAACTGGAAACCGCATATCCTGAGGCTGCATTCATTGTAGCTGGGAACTTTAAAAGAAATGCATCTCACGATTAGCGCTTCCCGAAATTTTTGTTGTTGTTTTTTTTGCTTTATTTTTATACCTTTATTTAACTAGGCAAGTCAGTTAAGAACACATTCTTATTTTCAATGACGGCCTAGGAATGGTGGGTTAACTGCCTTGTTCAGGGGCAGAACGACAGATTTTCACCTTGTCAGCTCGGGGATCCAATCTTACAACGTTACAGTTAACTAGTCCAACGCAATAACGACCTGCCTCTCTCTCGTTGCACTCCACAAGGAGACTGACTGCCTGTTACGCGAATGCAGTAAGCCAAGGTAAGTTGCTAGCTAGCATTAAGCTTATCTTATAAAAAACAATCAATCACAATCACTAGTTAACTACACATGGTTGATGATATTACTAGATATTATCTAGCGTGTCCTGCGTTGCATATAATCTGACTGAGCATACAAGTATCTAAGTATCTGACTGAGCGGTGGTAGGCAGAAGCAGGCGTGTAAACATTCATTCAAACAGCACTTTCCTGCGTTTTGCCAGCAGCTCTTCGTTGTGCGTAAAGCATTGCGCTGTTTATGACTTCAAGCCTACCAACTCCCGAGATGAGGCTGGTGTAACCGAAGTGAAATGGCTGGCTAGTTAGAGCGCGCTAATAGCGTTTCAAACGTCACTCGCTCTGAGACTTCTCGTAGTTGTTCCCCTTGCTCTGCATGGGTCGCTGCTTCAAAGGTGGCTGTTGTTGTTGTGTTCCTGGTTCGAGCCCAGGGAGGAGCGAGGAGAGGGACGGAAGCTATACTGTTACACTGGCAATACTAAAGTGCCTATAAGAACATCCAATAGTCAAAGGTTAATGACATACAAATGGTATAGAGGGAAATAGTCCTATAAATAGTCCTATAATAACTACAACCTAAAACTTCTTAAGGAATTAAAACGTTAGCTTTCTTACATAGCACATATTGCACTTTTAACTTTCTTCTCCAACACTTTGTTTTTGCATTATTTAAACCAAATTGAACATGTTTCATTATTTACTGGAGGCTAAATTGATTGATTTTATTGATGTATTATATTAAGTTAAATAAGTGTTCATTCAGTATTGTTGTAATTGTCATTATTACAAATAAAAAAATGTTTAAATCGGCCAATTAATCAGTATCGGCTTTTTTGGTCCTCCAATAATCGGCATCGGTATCGGCGGTGAAAAATCATAATCGGTCGACCTCTAGTTTGAACCCCTCCCTGTACAACTGGGTCCTAGATTCCCTGACAGGCCAACAGCAGGAGGCCCCACAGGGGTGTGTGCTCAGGTCACGCACGTCTACAACTTTGCCGGCAACACAACAGTGGTAAGCCTGATTACCAACAAGGACAAGACAGCCTACAGGGAAGAGTTGAGAGCTCTGGCGGAGGGGTGCGAGGGAAATAACCTCTTCCCCCAAAGTCAAGAAAATGATCATGGACTACAGGGGACAGCAGAGAGAGCAGGCCCCCATCTACATCGACGGGGCCGCAGAAGAGAGGGTCAAAAGCCTCAAGTTCCTCGGGGTGCACATCACTGAGGACCAGAAATGGTCCCTTCACACCGACACCGTGGAGAAGAAGGCGCAAGAGTGCCTCTTCAACCTCAGGAGGCTGAAGAAATTCAGCTCCTAAGACCCTCCTACGAACTTCTACAAGATGCACTATCAAGAGCATTCTGTTGAGCTGTATCACCGCCTGGTACAATAACTGCACTGCCCGCAACCACAGGGCTCTCCAGAGGGTGGTGCGGTCATCCCAAAGCATCATCGGGGGCACACTGCCTGCCCTCCAGGACATCTACAGCACCCGGTGTCACAGGAAGGTCAAGCAGGAAGGACCTCAGCCACCCGAGCCACGGCCTGTTCACCCCACTACCATCTACAGTAGAAGGCGGAGACAGTACAGGTGCATCAAAGCTGAGACCGAGAGACAGCTTCTATCTGAAGTACCCTGCCCTGAACCTTATACACTGTCACTAGCCGGCTACCAACCGGTACTCTATCCTGCAACTTCGAGACTGCTGTCCTATGTACATTAGAGGCACTGAACACTGGTCACATTAATCATGTTTACATACTGTTTTACCCACTATATATGTATATACTGTATTCTAGTCATGGTTTATCCTATATAGCTTCTGCTGTACACACCATATACTGTTCTGTCCACACTGCCTAGACACAGCATTCACATACATATATATTTATATTCCCGGACTCTGACATTGCTCATTCTGATATGTCTTAAATATTATGACTTATTTTTGGATGATGTGTGTATTGTTATTGTTTTGCTAGATATGCACTTTATGTACAACTGTATGTTTGTGTGTGTGTGTGTGTGTGTGTGTGTGTGTGTGTGTGTGTGTGTGTGTGTGTGTGTGTGTGTGTGTGTGTGTGTGTGTAACGGTATTCGTCGTCTGATGAAGAGGCATCATCGGACCAAAGAGCAGCGTGGTAAGTGTTCATGCTTTCTTTATTAAAACTGAACACTATAACAAAATAACAAAGGGAATAACCGAAACCGTTCTGAAAGGTGCAAAACACTAAACAGAAATTAACTACCCACAAAAACCCTGTGGGAAAAAGCTACCTAAGTATGGTTCCTGATCAGTGACAACGATAGACAGCTGTCCCTGATTGAAAACCATACCCGGCCAAAACAAAGAAATACAAAAACATAGAAAAAGGAACATAGAATGCCCACCCAAATCACACCCTGGCCAAACCAAAATAGAGACATAAAAAGCTCCGAGGTCAGGGCGTGACAGTGTGTGTGTGTGTGTGTGTGGCTACGTCTGTGTTCTGTGTGTGTGGCTACATTACAATACCTGCATCCGTCAAAACATTTGACAGAACAATGGTAGCACATAGACAAAAGCATGATTGGACTATTCAACCTTCTTTACAGGCCCTGAATGACTGAGGCCCAAACACTCCTGAAATGTATGGTGTGTGTGTGTGAGTGTTTTGTCTGAAAGGTTAGAATTGGAAGAATATCTGTCATACAGATAGATAGATTTAGGGCTTCCGAGTGGCACAGTGGTCTAAGGCACTGCATCTCAGTGCACGAGGTGCCACTGCAGTCCCTGGTTCGCATTGACCGGCCGTGATTGGGAGTCCCATAGGGCGGCGCACAATTGGCCCAGCTTTGGCCCGGGTTTGGCCGTCATTGTAAATAAGAATTTGTTCTTAACTGACATGCCTAGTGAAATAAAGGTTAAAAATAAATAAAGTACTGTTCTATTCTTTTTGGGCCATTCCTAAAATACAACTGTGTGTGTGTGTGTGTTGTGTGTGTGTGTGTGTGTGTGTGTGTGTGTGTGTGTGTGTGTCAATGGTGGCTGAATAATCAAGCCTTTGTAGAGAGAGATGAGAGATAGACACTGAGACACCCCTATGGATCTCAATGTGCTGGCCGCACATCCAACCACCATGCCTTGATTAGAGACACTGCCTCGTCCATATATCCACCATCACGCCTGGGACAGAGACGCTGGAGATGGGCTGGGCCTGGGGATAGAGATGGGCTAGGGGCTAGGGGCTTGGAGGCTGGGTGTTTTGGGTTAGTACAGGAGCTGAGGGTTTGGGTTAGGGGGTTGGGACAGAGGCTGGGCCAATTCCAGGGACTGGAAGAGGAGAGGTGAAAACACCATAATCCCACCACCACGTCTAGGGAACAGACACAGAGACTGGGGTTATATGGATGAGCTGGAGCTGTGGATAGGGGCTGAGGGTTTGGGTTTAGGCTGGGACTAGGGATGGACTGGTGATAGAGGTTAGTAAGCTGGGGGTTGGGGCAGGGCTGGAACGATGGCTGGGGGCACATTCAGTGAATAGGTTGATAACACAAGCGTCGGCTGCAGGGAGCCCCCCCCACACACTCTCAGTCCCTCATCCTCTCTCTGTGTCTGTGCTTCTGTCCCCCCACCCTGTCACGGGGCGGCAGCGTAGCCTAGTGGTTAGAGCGTTGGACTAGTAACCGCAAGGTTGCAAGTTCAAACCCCCGAGCCGACATGGTACAAATCTGTCGTTCTGCCCCTGAACAGGCAGTTAACCCACTGTTCCTAGGCCATCATTGAAAATAAGAATTTGTTCTTAACTGACTTGCGTAGTTAAATAAAGGTAAAATCAAATATAACTCTCTCAGCCAGACGCTGATGTCACACACGGACACATTTCATTGTGTCTGGCAGGGAATGGGGAAGCAGATAAGGCTGGGACTCAGCTGATATGACAGCTGAGTATGACAGCAGTGGTTTGCCTCTTGGTTGCTCTGAGACACATCTAGAGCTTTAACAGTTATCTTGAGACACATCAAGTAAACAAATATAGCATAATGTGTCTAGCCAGCACCACGTTTTCAGCTGACACCCAAAAGATATTGCCTGACTGGAAAAAAACTAAATTTCTATTGTACAAGATCAGGCTCAATAGCACATGGGTCCCGATCCTTTTCCTAACATGAGCCTTCCTTTCTCTTTCAGCTCCAGAAAGTCACAAAGATGGAGACTGAGGTTCAGAATTCAACCTCCGGGCCAGACATCCGCAAGGGGCTTCTTGTTCTTGTGAGCCCTTGTGTGTGTGTGTGTGTGTGTGTGTGTGTCTGGGTACCATGATGAGACATCCTTTTGCTAAGGACCAACAGCCAGAGGGGCTCTTACTAAAGCTGCTCTATAGTACTTAATTGTAATCTCAATCTAATCCAATCCATAAAGGGATTGGTCCTATCCCCACACTAGAGGGTCTTTAAGGCACGTCAGGTGACCCCACAGATTAGGGTTGGTCTGCCCCGGGATGGCGTGAGAAAGAAAATCAAAAAGAGGAAGGTAAAATTATGGTTGTTTCTTGCGGAGGTGTAAAACCTCTACTTTCTGACTGCACAAGACTAAGGTGGAAATGGAATGGATAGAGGAGTGTGTCGGTCGTGGCGAACGATTGGGCTGTTTCCACAAGTCATTTTGACCGACATCAATGATCTGTTCATTGATTGTTTACCTCAAGTTCCATTGTCACGTGCACAAGTATAGTGAAATGCCTTTTCTTGCTAGCTCTTTCCCAATCAATATCAGTAGTACTTCAAAATAAAGTAGAACAAAAACACACAAGAAATAGAAATAAGCAGAACAGGAAGTAAGTAAGTAAGTAAGCTACAGTATATACAAGGTCAGTTCCAGGGTCAGTGCCAACACCATATTTACAATGTGCAGGGACACTGGAGTGGTTGGGATAGATTGATTGTTTGCCTCTTAAAGTATTCAGTGAGGGAGAGGGAGGGAGTGTGTGCGTGTGTGTGTGCGTGCGCGCATGTGTGTCTGTGTGTGCGTGCATGTGTGTGTGTGCGCGTGTGTGTGTGCGCACTTCTAAATCCTTAGACCAAACACAGAAAGACTGAAGTAAACAGTCCCTAAAAAACAACCCTGTTTACACTGCTCTCCAAATGAAGGAGGGTTGTGGATGACAGGCAGAAGTAGGTCCATGGGAGGATGGAAAGTGAGGGAAAGGGAGTGAGGGGGAGAAAGGGAAAGAGAGAAAATGGAGAGGTTGATAGACAGAAGATGAAATTGAAGGGACGGGTAATTAAGGCGTCTGCGTGTTCCCCAGACGAAACAGTTCGGAGGAGTTTGTGCATATATTGTGACGATATTTTCGTTTCGGACTTCAGTGAGGTTTTTTTTTCTCGTTCGGAGCCGTTCAGAGCCGAAGTCTACGCCTCTCGGTCGGTGATTGGTCAACAGCAGGGAACCTTCAATAAAGTCTTTGTTGTCGTTCACATAGTTTCATTGAGAAATACTGCTCCAAACATCTGCAGTTAGATGTAAAAAAAAATCACACGACTAAGATCTCCTCTGCAAAAAAACGTCAAAATGAATTGCAACCTAACCATTCACCCACTTCACCCACTTGTTTGCCTTGCACGTAATTAGTATAGATTGATGGTAATATGCATTCCAGGCCCTATATTCAATATCACTATAGCCGAACGAGTTCTACTCGCCAAAACAATCCAAAGAAATTGGAGTTGTTCTTTAAACTGGTGGTCATGTAGAAAATATATATTTATATGCTTTTGCTCAGTGGTGTAAAATACTTAAGTACAAATACTTGAAAGTACTACTTAAGTAGTTTTTTGGGGTATCTGTACTTTACTTTACTATTTATATTTTTGACGACTTTTACTTTTACTTCACTACATTCCTGAAGAAAATTAAATACTTTTAACTCCATACATTTCCTTGACACGCAAAAGTACTCATTACATTGAGAATGTTTAGCAAAGCAGGAAAATTAGTTAATTCTAGTGATGCATCGATATTACATTTTTGGCCGATACCGATATCCAATATTTTCCTTGCCCAAAAAAAAACCAATACCGATACCGATATTAAGAACTTTAGCTGCATTTTAAGCATTCTAGTACAGTTAAATAGTTAACACACACACACACATGGACACAGCAGTCTAAGGCACTACAGTCCCTGGTTCGAATCCAGGATGTATCACATCCGGCCGTGATTGGGAGTCCCATAGGGCGGAGCAGAATTGGCCTAGCATCGTCCAGGTTTGGACGGGTGAGGCCGTCATCGTAAATAAGAATTAGTTCTTATTTGCCTAGTTAAATAAAGGTCACACACACACGCACTGACCAAAACGTTATTCTGTTGGCATTTACGTATGTCCCCATTACCAGAAAAACATAATCAAAACCTATTTCTTTCAGCTGTGCTGTTTCGTTGTTCATTTGGTCAGTCGTTTCATTCTCAACCAGGATTTCTCATACTATGGAACGCCGTTTGGGTCTTTGCGTGTCAAATAACACTATTTGACGAGTCAAATAAGCTTGTTGACCAATTAGGAACTGAATATGACTGCACATCACATAATAATTTAACGCATTCATGCATTTTTTTACGTAGTTATTACACATTGATTACACTATTACTCGTATTTCATGTCACAACGATTCATCGATATGTATGCTATGATGCTGGTAAAG
The DNA here is from genome assembly GCF_023373465.1 of Oncorhynchus keta. NCBI lineage: Eukaryota > Metazoa > Chordata > Actinopteri > Salmoniformes > Salmonidae > Oncorhynchus > Oncorhynchus keta. The sequence continues at coordinate 32,427,684 of NC_068433.1, read as the reverse complement.
TTGTCTAGCGCACCTATGTACAGTGCTGGTCATGAAAAAAAGCTAGCAGGCTCATGGATGCAATCAATGTTCTTCCCCAAAAACATAGCAAAACAACATAATTGGTTTCAGTAGCTATAATTAACGAGCTAACTATATGGCTAGATGTCATAATCTAAAATAACCCTAATTTATAAGACAGTTCTTATTTGATTAATGGTGTTCGGACCCATCTATGTGAAGCTAGCCCCAATAAGGATTAGCCACAATAGTGGACTTTGCGGCAATCCTTCAAAATAAAAGTATGTCATTGACAGTGATGCAAATGAATACAAATAGTATAATTATGCCATAATTGAATAGATCATGCTAAACGAGGTTGGAATGTTGTTATATAAAATCCACAAAAGACAATAATTTGTTAATTTGACAAAAATCTGTTGAAATCATTTTGTATGTATTATACTTTAGAATTGCATTGGGGGCATACTTATTTCACTGTACAGCCTTACTTATGGATTGTGGACCAATGACATGGGATGTCAGTCTCCTCAGTGACACCCAGAGAACATTAGCGTCGTAGCTCTTATTGCGGGACTCTGAAACAACTGTGAATTGAGCCACATTTATTGTCAACCTACTGTATGTGTATTGAACACAATTCCCAAAAATATTTTGGGTATTGAGGAAACTGATACCACATTTCATTGATCCCCAATCCTTAGGTAAAGCTGTAGAGTGCAATATGAATGTCAATACACGCAATAGGCTGACTGGGGAGGTGATTTCACACAGTCACAGTCCCACGATAAGAGCTGCAATGTTAATATTTGCGTAAACTCTTCACAGTGGTGTTCTGTGTGTGTCATCGAGTAGACTGACACTACCCCACTTCATTGCTTCACATTCAAACCTTGTTTAACATTATCTAGTCTAAATATGGCATAATTCGACCAATTGTAACCTTCTGCATCACTTTCAAATTGGTACTTTTATTTTGAAGGCAAACCGCAAATTCCACTATTGTGCCAAATCTAATCCTTATTGTGGCTAGCTTCACAACACATAAACCAGTCCGGTCGAGCCTCACTAGCCAGATGAAGCTAGCTGGCTGCTTATAAAGTTAGCTTTGGGCAACAGGGTTAAGTAGTTGGCTATTTATTTTAATTAACTGAAGTTCAATTTCAACCTAACTAATACTTACTCACAAGGATTCCTAAATCATTGCTAAGAATAATGAAAATTACTGCAGTTTCTACTAGTCATTGTTTCAGGCTGGTTGTATTGGTGCTAGCTAGGTACCAAGCTAAAGCTAGCTACCTTCCCCAGAAGTTGCGGTCAAACAAGTAATGCTTTATTACCAACGCGGTATTGTAAACACATCGTGGCCGGTGTTTGCTTGTTTACAGACTTTTTTGTACAGATTTGACAGTGCTACTGATAGTAGTGGTGACGCTTGGCTTGCACATGCAAATTCAGAACACACAACATTATATAATGACGTGTCAAATTAAATGCTTTAAAATAGTGTTATTTGACGTGTATCTTTTTGACATGCAAAGACCCAAACGGCGTCCCATAGTATGTTATGAAGGTAATAGCAGTGACGCTATTACTGTATATCTCCGGTAGGGCAACATGTGTACTGGTGCTCGACCCTTCTGCGAAAGCCAACATCACCCACGACCGAGATTGGTTGATTGTCAAGGGCAAGGAATTCCATTATCTTGGCGTTAATGGATTTCGCCTTTGAGTTGTCTCGCTGAAATGTTCTTACTCTTTCAAATGACTGCTCGACGTGTTGACTGCTCGATCCACACAGCAGACATTGTGGGCTAGTTTAGGAAAGCTGTGTTGAACGTATTGCGCAACATTTTACATGGCGTCATTACATCATGTACCTACGTTATATAGGTATGCACGTCATCTACCTACGTTATATAGGTAAGCACGTCATCTACCTACGTTATATAGGTATGCACGTCAGCTTTGACATAGGTTTTTAACATCGGCGTTTTTAGCTAATATCGGCTGACTCCGATATGTTCACCGATATATCGTGCATCCCTAGTTAATTATCAAGAGAACATCGATGCTCACGCCTACTGCCTCTGATCTGGAGGAATCACTAAACACATGCTTCATTTGTAAAGGATGTCTGAGTGTTGTAGCGTACCCCTGGCTATCCGTATATTAAAATAATAAAATAATAATAATAAATAATACTTGCACTTTTGATACTTAAGTATATTTTAGCAATTACATTTACTTTTGATACTTAAGTATATTTTAGCAATTACATTTACTTTTGATACTTAAGTATATTTCAAACCAAATACTTTTAGACTTTTACTCAAGTAGTATTTTACTGGGTGACTATCACTTTCACTTGAGTCATTTTCTATTAATGTATCTTTACTTTTACTCAAGTATGAGAGTTGGGATCTTTTTACACCACTATTTTTGCCTACCCATCAAAACTGAGATTGAAAGAGAGCGACATGGGTATGTGTGTGCAAATCTTGATTGTGTTTGTGTGTTTTTAAAACCCGTTGGCTTGCGCCGGCTGCCTGTGAAAGGGGTGGTGAGGCCCTCCTCTCCTCCTCTCCTCTCTCCTTCCTCTCCTCCCAGCAGGTGAGATAAAGATGGAATTTGCATGCCTTCCAGGAGAGAGGGAAGAAAGGGGGGCGAAAGGGAAAGAGAGAGAGCGGCATAGAAAGCCAACGGAGAAAAAGAGCAATGATTAAAGAAACGAAAGAGAAAAACGTGAGAGAACAGGGAACCTGCTTTCCTTACCCCTCAACAGCCCTCACGCCCTCCTTTACCCCTCTCCCTCTCCTTTCACCTCTCTTCCATTGGGAGGCTGTCTGGGATTTCCACTCTGAGGTGGTGGGTATGGCTATACACACCCATACATACAGATGCTAGCTAGCCATAATGATAGAGAGGGAGAGAGAGAGAGAGACAGAGGCAGAGGCTAAGCTACACTAACTCCACCTGTGACAGGGGTCACCTCAGAGGTGTGTGTGTGTGCCCCCTGTTCCCTCATTATTCACACCCCTGTGCCCTTTGAAGGAATAGGGAATAGAGGTGCTCTCAGGTATGACAGGTTCAAAGCAGACCGCTATGGTATAAATTACAGCTGCAAACTGGAGATGGCTATCCATACACACTCATATAAGAGCATGGGCTACCAATGACTAAGCCAGGAAACTGCAATGTACGGAATGAGTCTGTTATTTCTAGAGAGTGAACAATATACAAAATAACAATAAGCATACTATTTACAAAGCCTCACAATAGACACTGATTTGGATCATGAAAAACATATTTAAGAGGAATGGTAGTGCCATGGAGAGAAAGGGGGAGGGAGCTAAAGAGTAAGAGAGAGGGACAGAGACTGAGAGAGAGAAAAAATAGGGGGGAGGGTAGTTACACTAATCCAATTTCCAGAATTCCAAAGCAAATTCAGTCACCATACAGTGTATGAATTCCAGGTCAGATGACCAATACACACACCCTCCACTAGAGGGGCACATTGAGGGACATGGGATTTGGGAACGCTGAGTGGAATAGGAATTCCAAGGGAACCCAATGGGAATGACTTCGGAGAGAGAGAGAGAGAGAGAGAGAGAGAGAGAGAGAGAGAGAAAGAAAGGGTGTGTTCACAGTCACATGTGGGCATTTCTAGAGGAACAAGGTTCTTCATATAATAACCTCCAGCAAAACCATAAAAACACCTACTTTTCAGTATGCATTGAACTTCAATAGCCTACATGGTGAGCTGAGCTTTCATTTAGGGTGTGTCCCAAACAGCACCTTATTCCCTACATAGTGCACTACTTTTAACTAGGGCCTGGGTAGGAACTACCCTGAACGTATGTATCTCTTCTTATATCACACACTGACCCTAGTCGCTATATAGTTCACTACTTTTGACCAGAGCCCTATAGGGAATAAGGTGCCATTTGGGATGCGACCCAACTCTTCTCTTATCACACACGGAGGGGGAAAAAAGCTTTGAGGACACTACATGCAGAAATAAGTCAGTTGGTCCACATGTAGAGGAGAGAACTCTAATGGTCCATCCATTCCCACTGAGATGCACGCCTGCTGCCAAACACATTTAGTTCTTACAGTAAGTAGATATAGGGAGGCCCGACTTGACTGAAGTCAAATTCTCTCATCTCCCTTCCTCTCGTTCTCTCTCTCCTTCCATCTCTCTCTCCTTCCATCTCTCTCTCACCCCCCTCTCTCTCTCTCCCCCCTCTCTCTCTCTCTTTCTCCCTCACACTCTTTCTCCTGCACTGTGAACAGACATAGGATTCCACATGCTCACCGAAGACACAACACACGTCAGTCTTCTCTGGCATGGTGGCAATACTGTCCCTCGTGTCCTCCATAGCTTTCTACTTGTACTCTTCCTTCAGAACTCCTTACATCTCCTCCTCTATATTCCCTTTCTGTTCCATTCCTGTCCTCTCTTCTCTTTCCTCGTCCCCGAGTTATTTCTATCTTCTTCATTGACCCTTTACTACATCTCTCCTCCCTCTCTGTCTTTATTCCCTCCTTTACCTCTCTCTCCCTCTCTCTCTCTCTCTCTCTCTCCCTTTCTCTCTCTATCTCTCTACCTCATTCTATGGGAGTCTCAAAGGGGGCGGTCCATTCTCTACATAAAGCACATTCCAGAGAGACAGTGGAACTCTCTCTCCAATCAGAGCACAGGGACGAGTCCATCATTCCTGCCACCTCTGTTTGAAACTCCTTGACAACAATGACACTCTGGGAAGTGGAAGGCGCTCGGACGTCAACCACAGATCTAGAATCAGATTGGCCCTAATTAAACCTGACCTCGGTACTAAACTTACCCATAAGCTGGTGATTTATTACCCTGTGTCAGTGGTTCGTTGCATAGCTTATTACTGTAGTCTATGGTACTACTGTAGGGTTAGCTGTCTCTGTTCTGCCTCTAGCTCTGACAGCTAGCCACACCTCGGTATCTCACCTGAGAAGGCTAGTTAATAATAATAATAATATATGCCATTTAGCAGACGCTTTTATCCAAAGCGACTTACAGTCATGTGTGCATACATTCTACGTATGGGTGGTCCCGGGAATCGAACCCACTACCCTGGCGTTACAAGCGCCATGCTCTACCAACTGAGCTACAGAAGGATCAGTTCACTCTCTCCACTGCAAGAGAGCAGTGCCGATTGTGTCTGACTTTGTGAGTGCAGTGAGTAATGAGTGTGTTATCAATATGAATGAAATAGGATATTAATTTCCATAGGAAAGTAAAGTACTGTTATACTTGTATTTTTGACGAGAGAGGGAGAGCAGAGAGAGAGAGAGAGAGAGAGAATGTCTACATGTTGATTTTGACTTCCTGGGTGTCAGTGTCTCGTTGAAATGCATTTAAGCATTGATTGAATTGTTCCGGGACAAAAAAGTTATTTTGTTGCTTTTTCAGGTGGAAAATAAACAAAGCTCACTGCATACTCACTGTGAAGAGCATTTGCTAATTTATGTTAATTATGAGCAAATTACCAATGAATGAATGACTATTAATATGGTTTATGACTAAATAGAAATACTGATGCATACACTGCTACTACTACTACCTGATGAATAAATAAATTGTATAAATGAACTTTTCATTTGAGTCCCTTTAATGTCAACTTTGTGTCATGTAAAGTAGGTTGTTGTTTAATATCACATGCGTGCATTGGAGGAGTTTTGGGGGTAAAACATTCAAACGTTGTAACCTTGGACATCATGTGTGATGTGATGCGCCCCAATACTCAGTGACAGCGGATAATGTTAACTCTCACTTTTTAACAAGCAACGTAAAACACTCATTCTCTCTACTTGCAATGTTCTATTCAACGTTCCATTTAAATGCCCCCAAAAAATACAAAAAGAAACAGGCTACATAATCGCAACTGTGCACATTGTAACGGTGGCCACTCTACAAGGAGGGCCACAGAGACATTTCTTGCAAGAAAATATTTTCCACTGACATTAATGGACAAAAAGTAGGAAAATACACAGCTTCTTACCAGTCGGCCGGTGCAGAACAGATCTAGAAAAAAATGTATGTGCGCTACAGCCGGGCTCCGGTGGCCCGCACTCCTTCCCTCAGAACTCTGAACAACTACAAAACGAACGCGGACAAATGGTCCCTGGAATGGAGCTTGTTCGTAACTGTGCAATAACGCTATAATAACACACGGACCATCCGTGTAAATATATAATTATTATAATTATTCATGCAATGAAAGTTTAAAAAACATTTTTGGTAAAAGTAGGCTACAACATGAGACTTATTATTAGACCTGGGGCAGAAAATGAACACTTGTTATAAAGTATCCCTTCTATTTATACACTTTCGCCAACAAGACGCGGGTGGGTTTGGAGTCCGGCCCGTTTGAAGCAACCTGTCGCTGTTTTAACGGTTTGAGTTGGTTAGATTTCATTAGAAATACATCGACAAGTGTGTGAAAGTAATTGTAGGCTGGCTACTCACCGCTGATTCCGACTCCTGGACCACGATACACAGGGTTACGAGCACCAACCCCACCGCGAGATTTCGCAGACTCTTCAAGTTTTTATTCATTTTTATTTTTAACAATTCTGCCTCAACTAAACATTGACAAATTCTACAAAAAAAAACACATCAGAGTATTGCCATGTTATTCTGCTAACTCGGCTAAAGAACAGAATAATTTTCAGAACGCAGTAGACAGATTCTTGTGGCGACTCCGAGCTTTCCAGTCGTGGGACCGTTCGCTTCTGCAAACCCCTGACTGACTTTTTCCTCTATCGACTTGCCAGCCTGCTACAGCCGGATCTACTTTGGATCAATGCGCATGCCCCTGACACTTGCTTCAACAGGTCTTGTGTGCGATATATTGTGCACTATCCCACAACTGTCAAACAAACCCCCCAAAAACGAAAGATTGTTTGTTTGTATGCTAAGATATACAACTAATAAGTAGTTATATTTCGGTGTAGGTCTTTTTTTTTTTTTTTTTTTTTACAGTTGCAAACATACACTCACCAGTGTCGGGGCAATTTTTCGTTGCCTCAGGTTACAATCATCTGTTTTTACATAGGCTCAAATATTTACTTGACAGTTTAAAACGTCATCCTAACATGTTGCATGTCATTACTATACTGATTTAGGGGAATACTTGACGCGTTTTTGGAAAGGTCAGGGAATGTAGGGAATTATGTAGACAATTCCACAAAAATCACCCTTTCTTGCCGAGTGGTCAAGTTATGCATTCGTTTTTCTCCTCTTTTGCAGTTGAATAGTGCAGTTTTACCATCTTTCGGCCTATAAAAGCATCCAAACCCAAGATATAAACTCAAGGTATCACAAGTATTTTCAGCGTTCACCGTTCAACATTCAACATTCATAGCCTGTCACACGAAATGTATATTTGATCTCCTATTTAATCGAATTGGAACATCAAAAGAACATTTAATTCGCTTGTATAATCACTTTATTCGAGTAGTGATAGTGTTAGCTAATAGGGCTTTCTAACTTGTGCGTTAAACTGGTAACAAGTGGGTAAAGGTAGGCTATGGAATATGAGTGACATGGCTAAGCCCCACCTCTCTTCTCTGCTCTCATGCACTGCGAAGCAGTTGCGGTGCGTGAAACAAGTCCGGCGGGGTACGAACGTTTTCACAACTGAACTTTGGTGAGTTTAAACTTTCCTTATAATTTATAGCGCAAACCGACGAAATTACCTAACTATTTGAACTAGTAGCTCACGAAAAGAACCGTTTGGTGCGTGATTCTAACCCCCCTTTTTTGAAATTGCACGTCTAGTGCCTCTCTCTTCTCGTATTTCCCGAAACAGAGACGCTTTTTGGATTCTTCAATGAGCTCGTCTCGGCACTTGTAGCCGCGGCTAGGAGGGAAGACGGGACTGGAGGAGCACTACAGGAAAACTACCTGAGTTTTCTCTTCCAGTCGTGATTCAAAATGAAATTCTGGTGCGTTTATTTTAGCTACAAATTATATGTTGCCATAGTGGTATAGTTTGACATTCCTTATCAGCTGTTCTGCATAGCCAACTATATAGAGGGAATACTCTCTTACAAAGTTGTTAGGCCTGCGAATTTGATTATTTGAAAAAGCAGACGAATATATAATTGTTTATTTATTTGATAGGATTTGTGTACTCGCTGTCAGCTGGGCAGTAGAAGCGACACTCGGGGTAAGTGCGATGTTTCCTTAACTTCTAGTGCTTCTCGAATCAAGTGTGCGCATGTATAATAATCTTCAAACAAATTATGCGGCTACAGCCTTGACGTTTTTCTTCTTCTTCTATTGCTACATTGCAAGCCTGAGATGTAGAATTTAGGGCAACATTGTGGCAAACAATAGCATGCATGACCAGGGTGTCAAGAGCGTCTGCTAAATGACTTAAATGTAAATGTAAATGTGTCGACTAACGGACATGCACAGCTCTGTTGCGCAGAGTGGAGTGCTCGCACAGTCCATACATTCTGTATCCTTGGGCTATATGTAGGCTATTTCAAATGCTTCTATCAGGCGCTTGCATCATCTACATGATCTACATGTATTTAAAAATATATATAGACATGTGAAGAAACTTTATTATTATTATTCTTATTATTGTAAATCATTCACAACATATTCACGCACAGTGTAGTTTTTTCTCGCTCGCTGCAGTTTTGTCTATGACATTGCACAGTGTGCCTGGTTTATGCTGGATTCATTGGGTAATGCCTTCTCAGAGAATCACCCATCCTCTTTTGGGGGAATTTATTTATTTGTCTTGTGTTTATTGGACACTGTCTGTATACTTTTGAACGCTGATTACAAGAGCCCACCAGTCAAATTGCTGACTCACTTTTCATGCATAATTTGAGTTTTACGCATTTGGAGGTATTCTTTATTTCAACATCACACAGTGACAGTAGAGACGGAATTGTTACTATTATTATGATTCTCATTTTAAAATAATTTACAGAGTTAAAGTGTACATAATTTATCCCCACGAATGAGTTACAACAATAGTATTTATTGAATCATTTTTATGCTGTCTGTTCAGGAGGAATTGGGACGGAATAAATCACTGCATATTTGGTAGGCCCGCTCAAATTTGTGAAAGCTCCAAACCCCGCCCCTTATGAATATTCAAAACGCAATTAAGACGACCCATGACTCCAGCCACACCTGAGAGCAATTCCTTCACTGTACGGTGTAGGCCTACATGTCATTGTAATAATTGTGCTCAAGAACATTCCGATGTGAAGTTTGTACTTACTGCAATACTTTCAACAATAGTATGTAGCCACCAGTATTGATGTTATCAGGATTTAATGATGATTATAGCTAATATAATGATTATAGGCTCGTTTTAAAGTCATAGTTTACACTTTCTTAGAAATTCATTCATTCTTCTGATTTACTGGTAATTCATCAACACATACAACATTTACAAGCAACTTTCTATGAAGGTGTGATTGCAAAATTAACTCTTGATGCCCTGGTCTTTGTACTAAGACTGAGACACACACATTCCAAGCAACCATTATAGCTAAGGGAGAATTGACCTCATGAGTTAAAGCCTAGGTGATGGTTGCTCTGTGAACTAACCAAGTATCCCGGTCCCAAGCAGACTTCCTCATCATGCTAGAGTATTTAGCCGATCTACACCCTGCATGATTGAATGGGTCTATTCTAAAGACGAAAACAGTGTGTGTGTCACTACAAGCAGCTGAAAGAGTAGATACATTGGCAAGAGAAAGTATGTGAACCCTTTGGAATTACGTAGATTTCTGCCTGAATTGGTTATGCAATTTGATCTGATCTTCATCTAAGTCACAACAATAGACAAACAGTGTGCTTAAACTAACAACACACAAATTATTGTATTTTTCTTGTCTATATTGAATGCAGCATTTAAACATTCCCAGTGTAGGTTGGAAAAGGTATGTGAACGCCTAGGCTAATGACTTCTCCAAAAGCTAATTGGAGCCAGGAGTCAGCTAACCTGGAGTCCAATCAATGAGACGAGATTGGAGATGTTGGTTAGAGCTGCCCTGCTCTATAAAAAACTCTCACAAAATGTGTTTGCTATTCACAAGAAGCATTGTATGGTGTGAAACATGCCTTGAAACAAAGCGATCTCAAAAGATCAAGAATTGTTGACTCACATGAAGCTGGAAAGGGTTACAAAAGTATCTCTAAAAGCCTTGATGTTCATCAGTACACAGTAAGACAAATTGTCTATAAATGGAGAAAGTTCAGCACTGTTGCTACTCTCCCTAGGAGTGGACGTCCTGCAAAGATGACTGCAAGAGCACAGCGCATAATGCTCAATGAGGTTAAGAAGAATCCTAGAGTGTCAGCTAAAGACATACAGAAATCTCTGGAACATGTTAACATCTCTGTTGACGATTATACGATACTTAAAACATTAAACAAGAATTATGTTCATGGGCGGACACCACGGAAGGAGACAGTGCTCTCTAAAAAAACATTGCTGCATGTCTGAGGTTTGTTAAAGAGCACCTGAATGTTTCACAGCGCTACTGGCAAAATATTCTGTGGACAGATGAAATTACAGTTTAGTTGTTTGGAAGGAACACACAACACTATGTGTGGAGAGAAAAAAGGCACAGCACACCAACATCGAAACCTCATCCCAACTGTAATGTATGGTGGAGGGAGCATCATGGTTTGGGTCCTCAGGGTCTGGACAGCTTGCTACGATCGACGGAAAAATAAATTCCCAAGGTTATCTAGACATTTTGCAGGGGATTGGAAGGCTATCTGACTGCCAATTGAAGCTCAACAGAAGTTGGGTGATACAACATGACAACAACCCAAAACACAGAAGTAAATCTACAACAGAATGGCTTCAACAGAAGAAAATACGCCTTCTGGGGTGGCCCAGTCAGAGTCCTGACCTCAACCTGATTGAGATGCTGTGGTATGACCTCAAGAGAGCAGGTCACACCAGACATCCCAAGAATACTGCTGAACTGAAACAGTTTTGGTAAGAGGAATGGTCCAAAATTCCTCCTGACGGTTGTGCAGGTCTGATCCGCAACTACAGAACATGTTTGGTTGCGGTTATTGCTGACAAACCAGTTATTAAATCCAAGGGTTCACATACGTTTCCCACCCTGCACTGTGAACGTTTACACAGTGTGTTCAATAAAGACCTGAAAACATATACTTGTTTGTGTGTTATTAGTTGAATTCGTGTTTGTCTATTGTTGTGACTTTGATGAAGATCAGATAAAATGTTATGGCCAATCTATGCAGAAATCCAGGTCATTCCAATGGGTTCACATACTTTTTCTTGCCACTGTACATACGTATTGTTTTTCTCAGTTTTTGGGCTTTTGCCCAGTCAGTCTGGTCCTTCTCTTGTGGTTCCACTTGAGAATTTTTAGTATTGGGGTTAGTTAATGGGGATTAATTATAAAAATATCTCCCTTATTGTCAAAGGAGTCATCTAAGTTAAAGTTAACCCCGAAATCTTAAGGTTAGGCATGAACTCAGAATGACTAAGGTCATGTTCAAGGCTTGAGTGAGGCTTAGAACTTGCAACATCTAGAGTCAGAGGCAGATGCTTATGCCCATCCGCCATCCCCTCCCACAACGACCTAGTAAAACTGAAACTACTTGAAGGTAACAATGCTCACTGTTGACCCTAGTGGCCAGTTTCCATGTAATCTCCCGACGTCCTCAGACATGGACGGACATCGAATACTGACTTGTATCACAGTTGACCTGGCTGTTGTACTACCACCCTCAATGGTGGTCAGCCTATCAAGCGTAAGTCAATACATTAGTCCAACCTCCTGCTTCTTTGTTGTCCTGGGGAGTGTGGCCTGAGTGAGTGACGGATGACTTCATTGGGTGGTCCTCTAAATAGTGGGACAGTGGGCATCTCCATGGTAACAGTTTTGTGGTAGGTATCCAGAGATCCTGTGTGTGTGTGTGTGTGTGTGTGTGTGTGTGTGTGTGTGTGTGTGTGTGTGTGTGTGTGTGTGTGTGTGTGTGTGTGTGTGTGTGTGTGTGTGTGTGTGTGTGTGTGTGTGTGTGTGTGTGTGTGTGTGTGTGTGTGTGTGTGTGTGTGTGTGTGTGCTTAGAGGAGTTTATGTGGTTAACCAGACTAGCCAGAGATAGAGTAGGGTTGAGATGGGAACCACTTTGCTATCTCAGAGAGAGGTGGTGGAGCATGTAAGGAGTCTCTCTCTCTCTCTCTCTCTCTCTCTCTCTCTCTCTCTCTCTCTCTCTCTCTCTCTCTCTCTCTCTCTCTCTCTCTCGCACTATTTCTCTTTCTTTCTCTTCTTTCCCCTCCCCTCCACCTCTCTATCTCCTCTCTCTCATCCCTCTCCCCTATCCGTCCGTCTCTCTCCCTGCTACTGCAGACAGATAACATGTCTTTATCACACCCCTATCCACAGGGTTTGGAGATAACACTGACACACTCACACAGGGTCACACAGTGTCTTCACACAGTCACACACTTCTGTTCAAACGAGCCAAATCAGACTTTGATAAGCATAAATTCAATTTGAGTGAGTCTATGAACACTCCACGGAGGAAGTGCTGGACTGATGTCTGACGCAGCTGATGGCAAACTGTTTTTCACACACCCATGAAGAAAGGAAAGGAGCGGTGGAGGAGGGTGAGATTAAGCAGAGGTTTACATGACAGGAGGAACAGGATTTTTTACATATACATTTTTAAACTGCAGAAAGTGGCATCTAGGGTGTTTGAGTGAAAACGGGAGTTCATCCCTCCACTGCTCAGAATGTCATAGAAAGATATTTAGTAGTGAGAGTTTTCTAAAGGTGACAAATAGAATGGGGATTTTGTCAAGATAGCGTCAGTCTGGCTATCTTCCCAGTTCTCTTCAAATAGATAGGAGATATCTCAGACACGTCATGGCCACATCAACACCGATAGAGCGTATCAACATTTGACTCACCTATCGTAAGATAGATTGTCACTTTTACTTGTTGGGTCCTTACTGAACATGTGACACTTACAACCTATAGTATGACATTTGGTTATGAATGACTCGTGAAGCATCTATGAAGGTCTCATGAAGGGTTTATAAAGGCTTCATAAAACCCGAAATTGTAATTCCTTTGAATCGGGAGTTTATATTCCTATCGGTCTGTTTACACGTCCATCCGTCATGTTGCAGTGTTGTTAGGAATTAAATCACTCAGATGATATGGATAAAGTTGTTTGGACTTTGTCTCCGGGGGAATAGTTCCATCAGGCAGGTGTGTATATTCTGTGTCTTGTTGAAGACACATGGAGTCATGGGGAGTGTGTTTGTGGGTGTGCACAAACACACTGCTCTGCTCTCGTCATCGGAATGTTTATGTTGATACTTTTGTCCTTTATCTCAGCCCCCCTTTCTGTCATCCCTCCCTCTTATCTCTCCCTCCCTCTTGTCCCTCCCTCCCTCTTATCCCTCCCTCGCTCTCGGGTGGAATTTGCTGCCTGGCAGAACATGTCAGGGTCTCTTCCTCTCCGCAGGTGTCACCTCTACAAAAAAAAAAATAAGTGCTATCTAGAACCTTAAAGGGTTCTTCGGCTGACCCCAGTAGGAGAACCCTTTAAAGAACCCTTTTTGCTTGCACGTAGAACCCGTTTGGTTCCAGGTTGAACCCTTTTGGTTCTATGTAGAACCCTTTTGGGTTGCATGTAGAACCCTTTCAGAGGCCGAATAACTATTTTGGAACACTTTTTTCTACAAGTGTAGAGTGTAGAACGAGTGTAGAACATTCCTCCACTAACTGATTACTTTTGATTTGTGGTTCATACCCCCACCCTCTCCTCACCCTCCCCTACTCCCTGTGTGGATATGCATGGCCCAAGGGGGTGGAATGCAATAGAAGGCTGTCGGTGCCCAATGGCGTGTGTGTGTTTGTGTGTGTGTGTGTGCATTGTGTGTGTATTTCAGTGAAGGGTAAAAAACGCCAGAGGTAACACTTGCAGACCTAAATCTAAATGACCTTAGATGGTTGAGATAGTCACAGGTATTTTTGAGGGTTAATATATGCTCCCTGGGGTTAAACAAAATAGGAGACATTTATGTGCTCGGAACAGCTATTTAGGAAAGTTCAGTTCTTAGCGGTGACTTCCTAAAAACATGAAGATCTGAATGTTCAAAGTGGTAGGAAAAAAAGCAACGGTTTCAAAAAAATATGGCTGGCAGGGCTAAGTGAAAATAATAAAGAAGGAAAATATATTTTAAAACACTTTTGAGACCATCTGTTTTGAAATGCAAAAGCCAAAGTGTAGGCAGCAGGCAGTATCCTGTGTGTGTGTGTGTGTGTGTGTGTGTGTGTGTGTGTGTGTGTGTGTGTGTGTGTGTGTGTGTGTGTGTGTGTGTGTGTGTGTGTGTGTGTGTGTGTGTGTGTGTGTGTGTGTGTGTGTGTGTGTGTGTGTGTGTGTGTGTGTGTGTGTGTGTGTGTGTGTGTGTGTGTGTGTGTGTGTGTGTGTGAGAGAGAGATCCGGTGTTTAATGTTTATTGTTACCTGATGGAATTGCTGTACAATATGATCTTGTTGCCATCTGATGCACATGCAGATGTCATAAATCAGCACTGCAGAGCTCTCCCTGTACTATGCCGTGCCTTGATTGTATTACTGTTGATGATATCTGGAAATGTGCATGTACACCCTGGCCCATCTACTGTTGCTAACCCCAATTCTGACTAGTGCTCTGATATCTGCTTCACTGATTTCTGCTCTCGTAAAAGCCTGGGTTTCTGCACGTTGACACAAGAAGCTTATTACCTAAACTGGATCAATTGGAAGTGTGGGTTCACAGCTCCAATCCAGATGTGTTGGTCATTACTGAGACGTGGTTAAGGAAGAGTGTTTTGAATACTTATGTTAACCTTTCTGGTAATAACTTTTTTCGGCAAGACAGATCTTCCAAACGTGGGGGAGTAGCAAGGATCACCTTCAGTGCTCCGTTGTCTCCACCAAGTCTGTCCCCAAACAATTTGATTTGATTTGCACCAATCTCTGACTTTTTTATTCTGTTTCTCCTTTCTGGGGAGGTTCCCATTGCTTGGAAGGCAGACCTGGTTCGTCCTTTATTTAAGGGGGTGATCAAGCGGATCCTAACTGTTATAGACCTATTTCTATTTTGCCTTGTTTATCAAAAGTGTTGGAAAAACTTGTCAATAATCAGCTGACTGGCTTTCTTGATGTCTATAGTATTCTCTCGGGTATACAATCTGGTTTCCGCTCAGGTTATGGATGTGTCACTGCAACATTAAAGGTCCTCGATGATGTCACGATTGCCCTTGATTCTAAGCAATGTTGTGCTGCTATTTTTATTGACTTAGACAAAGCTTTTTATACGGTAGACCATTCCATTCTTGTGGGCCGGCTAAGGAGTATTGGTGTCTCTGAGGGGTCTTTGGCCTGGTTTGCTAACGACCTCTCAAAGAGTGTAGTGTATAAAGTCTGAAAATCTGCTGTCTCAGCCACAGTCACCATCACCATGGGAGTACCTCAAGGCTCAATCCTAGGCCTCACGCTCTTCTCAATTTACATCAACAACATAGCTCAGGCAGTAGGAAGCTCTCTCATCCATATAAATGCAGATGATACAGTCTTATACTCAGCTGCCCCCTCCCTGGTTTTGTGTTAAATGCTCTACAACAAAGCTTTCTTAGTGTCCAACAAGCTTTTTCTTCCCTTAACCTTGTTCTGAACACTTCCAAAACAAAGGTCATGTGGTTTGGTAAGAAGAATGCCCCTCTCCCCACATGTGTGATTACTAGCTCTGAGGGTTTAGAACTTGAGGTAGTCACCTCATACAAGTACTCGGGAGTATGGCTAGACAGTTCTCTGTCCTTCTCTCAGCACATATCAAAATTGCCGGCTAAAGTTAAATCTAAACTTAATTTCCTCTATCGTAATCGCTCGCTTTTTTGTGTGGGTGGATGGAAGTGGGAACCACTTTGCTAGGGCTGCAGTCCAGCCTCTCTCTCTCTCCCTACTCCTGTACCTCTCATATGACACCCAGAGGAGTTCTGAACTGCCCCTTCTTCATATTATCCTCTGTGGCTCTCTCTCTCTCTCGCGCTCTCTCTCTCTCTCTCCTTCTTCCTCTCCTTGGGTTTCTTCTCAGGTCATATAACCTATAACCTAAAGCCCTTATAATGAGAGCGCTAGGAGACCTATAAACTATACAGTCAGGGCCATTATTATTTGCCATAAGGCACTCAAGTAATACTGCAAAAAACGTTTTGTCATTAATACAAAGCTTTGGGCAAATCCAACGCTACGCATCACTGAGTACCACTCTTCATATTTTCAAGCATGGTGGTATCTGCATTATGTTATGGGTATGTTTGTCATCGGCAAGGACTAGGGAGTTTTTTTTAGGATAAAAAGAAACAGAATACAACTATAAGCGCACACAAAAATCCTTGAGGAAACCCTGGTTCAGTCTGCTTATCAACTGACACGGATACAAATTCACCTTTCAGCAGGACAATAAACTTAAACACAAGTCCAAATCTACACTGGAGTTGCTTACCAAGACGACATTGAATGTTCCTAAGTGGCCTAGTTACAGTTTTGACTTAAATCGGCTTGAAAATATATGGCCTGACTTGAAAATGGCTGTCAAGCAATGATCAACACTCAACTTGACAGAGCTTAAAGAATTTTAAAAAGAGTAAAGGGCAAACAAGAGTAAAGGGCAAACAGAAAAATACTATGCCAAAGTTGTTTCTATAAAGTATTGACTCACGGGTGTGAATACTTATGTAAATGAAATATTTCAGTATTTAATTTTCAATAAATTTGCTAACATTTCTAAAAACACTTTGTCATTATGGGTTATTGTGTGTAGATGGGTGAGCAATATTCTTTGGATCAATTTTGAATTCAGGCTGTAGCGTAACAAAATGTGGTGTAAGTCAAAGCATATGAACACTTTCTGAAGGCACTGTGTTACACATAGATATAAATGGATCTATACCCTGATTTCCCATGCACTACCCATACCCACTAACTATAACTAGTCTTATGCTCTGTTGCATTGCACACTCCACTCGCTCTGTCATTAATACATTGTGAATGGGAATATCCACCAGATCTTAAATTGTATACTTTGTGTTTGTAATGTTAAGGTGATAACCATAGTTTGACTTTGCAAAGCTGTCATGAGAGAGGCTACCCTTGCTGTCTTGAATCTTTACTGACTTCTATAAAACAGACAGTGTGTGGGATAGGATGACAAGTCATACCTGCAGAGACACAGGAATGTGTTGCAATGCCCTCTCTGTGCAGTATAAAAACAATGAAGGTTAAAACCATCCAACAAATGTGTGTCGGGGTGGAACGGTGATGACACTTTATTTGTGTTTTTAGCCGTGTTTATCACATCTAAATCACTGATAGGAGCACATTAGATCTTGGATTTTGTCTGTTAGCTAGCACCTGAATCAGTGCAATGTTGGTATGTTTTCTCCTTTAGAACCATTGAAAAAAACGTACATCTTCCAGTTGTAGTTCTAGTGGTTGCATGGTGAATGTCCCACACTGGCATCGTTTCAAATATCAAACCTCTCTACAGAACAGTGTCAGCTTGTCCCCTTATTGGTTGAGGTAAATCCAAGGTCAGAGTTCAGTACAACACAAAAGCTGAGTGCTGGCGCGTAATTGGTGGGGTCGTGGCTTAACATTCCTTCTTCTTAAGGTTTGTTTATGACACTTTGTCTACTTTAGAAAAAGGTGAAAAGGGGAAGAGAGGGAAGGGGTGTTCTTCTTACTGACTCCTGTATCTATCTGTGCCCTTGAAGCAGCTTTGAAAAGGTGACATGAGCCTACCAGATGAGCTAAATGCCTGTTATGCTAGCTTCGAGGCAAGCAACACTGAAGCATGCACAAAAGCACCAGCTGTTCTGGATGACTGTGTGATAACGCTCTCGGTAGCCAATGTGACAAAGACCTTTAAACAGGTCAACATTCACAAAGCCACAGGCCCAGGCCAGATGGATTACCAGGACGTGTACTCAAAGCATGTGCGGACCAACTGGCAAGTGCCTTCACTGACATTTTCAACCTCTCCCTGAGTCTGTAATACCTACATGTTTCAAGCAGACCACCATAGTCCATGTATCCAAGGAAGCTAAGGTAACCTGCCTAAATTATCCTGACCGGATGCGTCACCGCCTGGTATGGCAACTGCTCGGCATCTGACCATAAGGCACTACAGAGGGCAGTGCATATGGCCCAGTACACCACTGCGGCCAAACTTTCTGCAATCCAGGACCTACAGTATATAATAGGCGGTGTCAGAGGAAAGCCCATAAAATTGTCATAGACTCCAATCACCCTAGTCATAGACTGTTTTCTCTGCTACTGCACGGCAAGCAGTACCGGAGCACCAAATCTAGGACCAAAAGGCTCCTTAACAGCTTTTACTCGCTGTTTATTATCTATACATAGTCACTTCACCCCTACCGGCATGTACAAATGACCTTTAGCCTGTACCCCCACACACTGACTCGGTACCAGTACCCCCTGTCTATAGCCTTGTTATTGTGTTACTTTTTATTATTTTTACTTTAGTTTATTTGGTAAATATCTTAACTCTTCTTGAACTGCACTGTTGGTTATTAAGGGCTTGTAAGTAAGCATTTCATGGTAAGGTCTACACTTGTTGTATTCGGCGCATGTGACAAAGTTTGATTTGATTTATTCTTGTCAGTGAGTGAGGTGGGACGCCATTTTGGTTTTGGGTGGAAGTGTTGTCTTAGCTTGTCGGACATGCCTAGTCTTTTCTCTCTTAATGCCAGCGACCCTCTGGCCATTTCCCCCCTTCTCCCTCTATCTCTCGGCACCACCACCCCTCCCGGCAGTGTTTGTCTCTCTCTCTCTCCCACTCTCTCTTTGTGTTTCAGTAGATAGTTTACGTGGCCTCAATAGATCCCCCTATAGGCCTGTTTTTAAGCCAAACCAACAGATCCGTTCCATCTTTACTTTGATGATCCTTATGATCCCTACAACATCATTACTTCAATCATTTCACCATAATACGATTCATAACCAATATAAAAAGTAGTGCCTGTGCAAGGGAAACTATTCTTCTCTTCTTTGCCCTAGGTAGACTAAAGTCAGTTACAAAGATTTTTATTGGACAATGGCCATATACTTCAGAGACTAACGTATTGAGACCAACATAGCAGACAGCAGTAAAAGAGGACTCAGTAAAACACTTGCTGTTAGGAAACTATCAAATTATAGTACTTTTGTTTTTAGGTCTGTGCCGATCCAGTTTTGTTTTGGTCGGTTTGTTTTTATTTATTTATATATATATTTATATATAGCTAAAGTTGGCTATAGGAGAGGCAACTGCATTATAAACCTTATGGTAAGACTTCAGAAATGTTCATGTGTGTGTTTATAGCATGTAATAAAGCATTATAACCACAAACAGCCTTGTATAAAGCTAGGAGCTCGGAGGATCCAGCCACAACACAACCCATCATTTAAGGGACACACACACACCATGGTGCAGCTGATAGACCTGTATCAATGTAATCAGCCATGTAGAACCCTCCCTCTGTGTGTTCCCTCCTTTTCCCCCTGTAATTTGGCTTCCTCCCTCCCTTTTTCCATCCCTCTATTCGTCTCATTTCATCCCTTGTTCCCCAGCTCATGCCAGGCCAGGTAATCCACCCAGCCGGCTACATCATCCCTCCTCTGTTCATCCCTACTTCCCTATCTTACATTATTCTCTGAGCTATCCTTTCCACTGATGGATAAGGTCATTCACAGGCTGCCTCCCAAATGGCACTCTATTCCCTTTATAGTGCACTACTTTTGACCAGGGCCTATAAACGCTTAGGAACAAATGGTGCCAAAAGGTTTTTTCAGCTGTCCCCATAGGATAACCACCTTGTTGGTTCCAGCGAGAACCCTTTTTTGGTTCCACGTAGAACCCTCTGTGGAGAGGTTCCTACATGGAATCCAAAAGGGTTCTAAACCTGAAACCAAAAGGTTTCTACCTGGAACCAAAAAGGGTTATTCAAAGCGGTCTCCTATGGCAAGGTTCCCCAACTTGCGTCCCACAGGTGATTTTATTTGGATCCACAAATCAAAGACTGTAAAAAGACCATAACATCCGTTCCAAGTTATTCAATTTTGGAAATCTGTTCCAAAGTATAGCCACACATAATAGAGCGATACACTACTTGACCAAAAGTACATGGACATCTGCTCATTGAACATCTTATTCCAAAATCATCCATTAATATGGAGTTGGTCCCCCCTTTGCTGCTATAACAGCCTCCACTCTTCTAGGAAGGCTTTCCACTAGATATTGCTTCCATTCAACCACAAGAGCATTAGTAAGGTTGGTCACTGATGTTGGGCGATTAGGCCTGGCTCACAGTCGGCGTTTTAATTCATCCCAAAGGTGTTTCGATGGGGTTGAGGTCAGGGCTCTGTGCAGGCCAGTCAAGTTCTTCCACAACAATTTCAACAAACCTTCTGTATGGACCGTGCTTTGTGCACGAGGGCATTGTCAAGCTGAAACATGAAAGGGCATTCTCCAAACTGTTGTCACAAAGTTGGAAGAACGAAATAATCTAGAATGCCATTGTATGCTGTACCATTAAGATTTCCCTTCAATGGAATTAAGGGGCTTAGCCTGAACCACGAAAAACAGTCCCAGACCATCATTCCTCCTCCACCAAACTTTACAGTGCACTATGCATTCAGGCAGGTAGCGTTCTGGTATCCGCCAAACCCGTATGTCGGGTTGCCAGTCGGTGAAGCTTCAAAACAGTTCACTTTCATAGCAGCCACATAAAAACAGCATGATCCTTTAGCTCGTTGTACATATAATTCCTTCTCGCAACAATCTATGCCATTCTCCTCCTCTCACCTTTTCCCTTCACTTGTGGGCTTCTGTGCACAACACATCAGGCGAAAAAACCTTTCCAAGCCAAACCTTCATATCATGACCGCTAACCGCTACACACAAACAACATCATTGTCACATCATAGTCAACTAGAACAACTAGAACTAACACGTTTGTTAACCTACGGCTACATTCATGCAGTGCAGTGTACAGTCAGAAATCAGTTTAGCAGTTACACCGGCGTGTCCTGGTGGCAATACATTTTTAAACCAAAAGCTTACCTTGACTTGAAAGAGTTCCAGTGCTGGATAGCCATAGCCAGCTAGCTAACATAGCATCCCTCTCTGTTTGAGACAGGTGTCTCTTAAGTAGGCTAAACTAGCTAGCTGCATAAGCAGTTTAAAAGGTACACCAGCAGACCCCGGTGGCAATAATTAATACAACTAAAAATGTCGCTTGACTTGAAGGAGTTCCAGTGTTGGATAGCCATAGCCAGCTAATTAACATAGCATCCTAATCTGTTTGAGCCGGGTGTTTAATTAAGTAGGCTAAACTATCTGGCTGCATTTGCTAGCTAAGTGAAAGGTAAACAAATAAAAAATACAACCCAATATAGCTAGCTCTCTCTCTTTCTTTTTCTCTTGTGTCTCCTTAATTTTGGAACAAATTAATTTGTTCAAAACTTTTCAACTATTGTCTTTCTCTCTCTGTCAACTACTCACCACACTTTATGCAAGGAAGTGCTAGCTAGCTGTAGCTTGTGCTTTTAGTAGTAGATTCATTCCCTGATCCTTTGATTGGGTGGACAACATGTCAGTTCATTCTGCAAGAGCTCTGATAGGTTGGAGAACATCCTCCAGAAGTTACAGTGTAAGTCTATGGAAGGGAGTGAGACCATGAGCCTCCTAGGTTTTGTATTGAAGTCACTGTACCCAGAGGAGGAAGGAAGATACCTCTCCTCCGGCTACACTATGGTGCTACCCTACAGTGCTGAGGCTACTGTAGACCTTCATTGCAAACAGTGTGTTCTAACCAATTATTTGGTTACGTGAATATATTTAATATAGTTTCATCTAAAAACGATTCACTATTTCACTATTTTGATTTTTAAGAAATTCACTGAGGAGCCTCCACAGATGTAGATCTTGAGGATGAGTGTGCGCACAGCCATGGTCCTGTGGTGTGCATGTGATCTGCACACGAGACTACCAGACCACCCTTGTGGACTTTGGTGGTTCAAGAAGAAAAAATAACTACATTTTGAGTGTGTAAAAAGAAGATAAGATATTATACAGACTAAATGTTTAATTTACACTGTTGGTGTTTTGTGCTATTGAAATATTTTGTCAGTGGCATTTGTTGTTAAAAAATAAAATAATGGGTGCATTTTTCAGAAGAGAAACAAAACATGCTTTTTCCATGTCTAAGCTTTCTTATGACTATCAGGATAGTTTTTTTGTAATTACATATAAAGTATGTCAATATTGTACAACTAAATAATGTCTCTTGAAATTAAGAAACAAGGACATTTCTAGGTCAGAGGGGACAAATGTAAGGATTGGAATTGGATGTTCGTGATTGATTAAGAGATAATTGGTTGCCTGTCAAAAATAAATATTGTAGAGCTCCTGTATGCTGCCTCTGTCTGGTCTTAACTTCATAAGTTGACAGTCAACTCTCTGAATCCTCTAAACGGCGCATTACACTATTGTATCAACACACTTGTCACTTCCATTTAACAATTCTAAATCGCTGTGGCAGAGTAGGCATCAAGTCACTTGCCGATAATGATGCAAGCTGCATTTAAAAGAAAATAAAAAATCACCTTTATTTAACCAGGTAGGCCAATTAAGAACAAGTTCTCGTTTACAACTGCGACCTGGCCAAGATAAAGCAAAGCAGTGCGACACAAACAACAACACAGGGTTACACATGAAATAAACAAAGGTACAGTCAATAACACAATAGAAAAGTATATATACAGTGTGTGCAAATGAGGTAAGATAAGGGAGCTAAGGCAATAAATAGGCCGTACTGGCGAAGTAATTACATTTGAGCTAATAAACACTGGAGTGATAGATGTGCAGAAGACGAATGTGCAAGTAGAGATACTGGGGTGCAAAGGAGCAACAAAAAAATAAATAACAATACAGGGAGGAGGTAGTTGGATGGGATATTTACAGATGTGCTATGTACAGGTGCAATGACCTGTAAGCTGCTCTGACAGCTGAAGCTTAAAGTTAGTGAGGGAGATATGAGTCTCCAGCTTCAGTGATGTTTGCAATTCGTTCCAGTCATTGGCAGCAGAGAACTGGAAAGAAAGGCGGCCAAAGTAGGAATTGGCTTTGGGGGTGACCAGTGAAATATACCTGCTGGAGCATGTGCATACGGGTGGGTGCTGCTATGGTGACCAGTGAGCTGAGATAAGGTGGGGCTTTACCTAGCAAAGAATTATAGATGACCTGGAGCCAGTGGGTTTGGCGACGAATATGAAGCGAGGGCCAGCCAACAGATCACAGTGGTAAGTAGTATATGGGGCTTTGGTGACAAAACGGATGGATGTGTAAGAGTGTTGGAGGATATATTGTAAATGGCATCGCCAAAGTCAAGGATCGGTAGGATAGTCCGTTTTACGAGGGTATGTTTGGCAGCATGAGTGAAGAATGCTTTGTTGCGAATAGGAAGCCGATTCTAGATTTAATTTGGGATTTGAGATGCTTAACGTGAGTCTGGAAGGAGAGTTTACAGTCTAATCAGGTATTAGGTATTAGGTATTTGTAGTTGTCCACATATTCTAAGTCAGAACCATCCAGATTAGTGATGCTGGGCGGGCGGGCTGGTGTGGGCAGCGATCGGTTGAAGAGCATGCATTTAGTTTTACTTGCATTTAAGAGTAGTTGGAGGCCACGGAAGGAGAGTTGTATGACATTGAAGCTCATCTGGAGGTGTCCACAGTGTCCAAAGAAGGGCCAGAAGTATACAGAATGGTGTCGTCTGTGTAGAGGGTCCAGATTTTGCTGCTCTTTCAGAACATCAGCTATCTGGATTTTGGTGAAAGAGAAATGGGGGAGGCTTGGGAAAGTTGCTGTGGGAGGTGCAGATCTGTTGACCGGGGTAGGGGTAGCCAGGTGGAAAGCATTGCCAGCCGTAGAAAAATGCTTATTGAAATTCTTGATTATCGTGGATTTATCAGTGGTGACAGTGTTTCCTAGCCTCAGTGCAGTGGGCAGCTGGGAGGAGGTGCTCTTATTCTCCATGGACTTTACAGTGTCCTAGAACTTTTTGGAATTTGTGCTACAGGATGCAATTTTCTGTTTGAAAAGCTAGCCTTTGCTTTCCTAACTGCCTGTGTATATTGGTTACTAACTTCCCTGAAAAGTTGCATATCGTGGGGGCTATTCAATGCTAACGCAGTACGCCACAGGATGTTTTTATGCTGGTCAAGTCCAGTCAGGTCTGGAGTGAACCAAGGGCTATATCTGTTCCTGGTTCTATATTTTTTAATCAGGCATGCTTATTTAAGATGGTGAGGAAAGTACTTTTAAAGAATAGCCAGGCATCCTCTACTGACGGAATGAGGTCAGTATCCTTCCATGATACTCAGGCCAGGTTGATTAGAAAGGCCTGCTCACTGAAGCACTCAAAGTTTAGAAGGTCTATAATTTTCATTGAACACAATCAAAGTTAACATAAGTCCTAGATGCTTTCAGTTGCTCAACTTATAGGCATGCCCAATTTAGGCAACTTTATTTTAACAACATGATGTTACACTCCAAAGGGATACGTTGAAATAACATGCTGTAGGTAATTAAATAATCAAAATTATAATGTGTTTATTTTTTAGCGTAGTGGTTATAAATATTTAGGCATATCATTTGAAATAGGCCTTGTGAAATGATTGTCAAAAGGGCAAGAGATACTGTTGCATGTTGGTCTAGAGATTATTTATGGATTGATCAAAATCCAAATATCAAAACATTCTTTTAACAACTCCAAAGCAATTGCATGTGGCGCAGGAACCACTGATTCGCTGCATTTTTCCATTATCAAGACACCTGCTGGTAACTCTTAACTGGTTAGGATAGCTCATGAGGTATCCTCAATATCTGTAGACTAGGTGGGACTCTTCTGATGAAAAAGGCGTCATGCATTGCTTTTATTTTTACCCATAAAAGTAGGAGTAAAATGTCTCAATTCTCATCATTTACGACCAATTTTCTCTTCTACAATTTGTGGATATGGGCCCTGGGTTTTAACAGGCTCTGAAAGGATACAGGTAGATAAGTCACTCAGTAACAGTCAGTTGACCCAGCACCCATAACACTGCTGGGGATTGCCCACTAACCCAGCTAGCATTGGTTAGCTTCCCTGGCCTAACCCTGACTGAGAATTTATCCTGAGCTAGCTTAGCACTTTGCTACTGTAGGTCTACTTGCCCTGCTACTAAAAAAATGTGCTTAGTGCTATGCCACTGTAGGCCTATTTGGCCTGCTACTAAAGAATTAGTCTAGCTCTATGCCACTGTAGGCCTATTTGGCCTGCTACTAAAGAATTAGTCTAGCGCTATGCCACTGTAGGCCTATTTGGCCTGCTACTAAACAATTAGTCTAGCGCTATGCCACTGTAGGCCTATTTGGCCTGCTACTAAAGAATGAGCCTAGCGATATGCCACTGTTGGCCTACTTGACCTGCTACTAAAGAATTAGCTTAACACTATGCCACTGTAGGCCTATTTGGCCTGCTACTAAACAATTAGTCTAGCGCTATGCCACTGTAGGCCTATTTGGCCTGCTACTAAAGAACGAGCCTAGCGATATGCCACTGTTGGCCTACTTGACCTGCTACTAAAGAATTAGCTTAACACTATGCCACTGTAGACCTACTTGGCCTGCTTTGCAGTGCTAGCAATCAAAGAGAACTAAAGAGTTAGCATATGACGCTACATCTCCATTCTCTACTACAAAGCCTTACGGCTACCCAGTGACGTAACCACTACCAAAAGCTTTGTTATCTAACAGACTCAGCTTCATTATTAGCTTTCTTCTTGAATGAAAATTACCTATCTAGCCAGAGATCCCCCGGTTGTGAATGGAATTCCTACTGTAGCTAGCTCACGAGGCCTCTGGTGAATAGGCCTACTGTAGCTATCTCGCTTGTAAATAGAAGTCCATCTGGCTTTGTTCCTGTCCTTGGCTTTGTCCAAAATGGCACCCTATTCCCTATATACGGCACTACTTTTTACCAGAGGCTTATGGGCTATAGGGAATAGGGACACAGCCACGGTCTTTCTACCGTGCCCAAAGGCCTCTAGCTCACTAATGAGGAAGACAGATGACCATTGTCACATTGTCCCCACCCTGCCACGCACACACACACACACACACACACACACACACACACACACACACACACACACACACACACACACACACACACACACACACACACACACACACACACACACACACACACACACACACACACACACACTGGCCGGTCAGCAACTGTGTTTGTCAACAGAGCCACCAGTTGCTCTACATATTTATTTAGTTGGCTCTCTGTTCCTAAAATAGCCTCCGCTAGCTAGCGCATTAGCTAACTCACTGTGTGTGTGTGTTGGCCAGAGGAGAGGAAGAATGGAGAGAAAGCTTTCTATCAGAGAATAGTGATTAGTGTGCTACTGTACTGTATACATTTATTAAGATATAAAAGTTAAAATGTTCAACTTTATTTAACTAGTCAAGTCAGTTAAGAACAAATTGTTATTTAAAATGACGGCCTACCCCGGGCCATACTCTCCCCTAATCCGGACGACTCTGGGACAATTGTACACCGCCCTATGGGACTCCCGATCATGGACCATTGCGATGCAGTGCCTTAGGCCGCCGTGCCACTCGGTCATGACAAAGAGATGGAGAAAGGGAATGGGGGAGGGAAAGATACAGCATATAAAAGGAAGAAAGAGAAGAAGGTGGGTAAGAGAAGTATTAGAAGAGTGTACGCCCGTATGTAGTTTATGTGGGACAGACTGAATGGATGGTTGTCCGTAAATGTTACATTTCCCAGTATTGTGCAAATCTCAGTATTGACTCCAATGCATGATATTACTTGAATGTTCTAGCTTTGGAAATTGACTTATAACTGCTTACTTTATTAGCTATTATCACATTCCTGCCAAGCTTTCTCCAGGGATTACATAGCATATTCCACTGTCTCCCCCTAAGCCATGTTCTAGAATCGGAATGGGAACAGAGCTACAGGTGCTAGTCGACCTTTCAGTTCAATTAAACAGATCTGGGGCCAGGTTACCCAACACTCAAACCTTTACCATTAGGGAGTTAAGGTGATGTCTCTGTCATTTAGAACCTGGATCAGTGCATAAAATGATGAAATATCTTACTGTGTATTAGTAGGTTAATACGGTCAACTTATACCTAAGGCAGTGAATCGCTAGGTGTTCTTCCCCTGGAGGAAAGCATTCCCAAAGCATTCCCATTCCTGTGACATTCCCGACCGGTAACAGGGACAGGTCCAGGCTGAAACTGCGTCTGAAGGGCTAACGAACTGTTGCTAGGGGCGACAACTCATCAGCATTCCTCAATCCTCACCCTTATATCACCAGCGATGCCCCCCCTTCCCCCAACACCTCCCATCAGTAACTCGCCCCCTAGGCTCTAGCAGGGTCACCCACCTGTCTACCCCCTCCCCTCCTCCTCCTCTCTGTCTATGCCTCTCTTTCTCTCTCTTCCTTCTCGCCACTCTAACCTCGTCTCCTACATCTATCCTTTTCACAATATCATTCTCTTGCTCTCTTTCTCTTTTCCTCTCCCTCTTAGCCTGTCCTTTCCTCCATCTTACTTCATTTTACTTTCCCTCCACATCTCCTTCTTTCCTACCCCCTTCCCCTCTTCTCTCCCACCTCCTCTTTGAGCCGCCGGCTGCCTCCCTCTCCCATGTGATCTCTCTCTCTCCCTCTCTCTCCCCCTGCAGCATGAGAAATGAATGTCTATAAATTACTAAATAACTGCAATACCCATAAATCCTTGCTAGCAGGGTCACTGAAAACCACAGATGTATGGGATCATTTGTAGTTTAGGGGTCAGGGGTCACAGGTAGCTAACGTGAGGTGAGGAGCCTTTGGCGAGGTGTCATGATTTAGACAGTTCCTTGGTATATCACGTAACCATCTCAACATTCCTTTCTGGTGGGACCGAACAGAACAGAAATGTGTAATAAAGGGAAAGTGCCTGTGACCTGTGACCTGTGGTTCAGGACTGTTTAGAGTTTATCTGTGAAGCGTTAGAGGGATTATTTGAAGGTCTGATGATTTTAGGAAGGTCAACTAACTGATAAGACGAGGTGATTGAGGGAGCCATATAGCCACTCAGGATTTGAGCCACTTTGTCTACAACGAGAGGAAGTGGAAGGATGTATCACAAAGGGCACCCTATTCATGTGGGTCCTGGTCAAAAGTAGTGCACTATAAAGGGAATAGGGTACCGTTTTGGATGCAGACTAACTCTCTCTGAACCCCACTGATTACATTGGAGTCAGTTGTTAGAAGGACAGGAGTAGGAGAGGTCTGTTTTAGAGTTGGGTGAAGGAGGGTGTTTTGTGGATACTTTGAGGTCAAACCACAAATGGAAGGAAGTAAGCTGTCGATACAAGTGATGTATAAGAAATGCAGTGGACAAAAACTTAGAGGAAAACTCCAAGATACAATATATATACAAAAGTATTTGGAATGAGATGTTTGACAAGATGGTGTCCACATACTTTTTTTCATGTAGTGTACTAGTGTGAAAAGTTAACATGCCCTTATTAGGTTACTATGGTGTTATTGTTGCGTAGCCATGGTGTATGTAACCACAGGGTAACCGAGAGCAAGCATTAGTGACAGGTTGAACTCAAGGTCAGTTTAGGAAAATAATGGCTCCGGAGGCGATGGTGGCTGTTTTACGGTCCCCTAACCAATTGTACTATTGTGTGTGTTTTTTTAGCGTTATTTGTAACTTATTTTGTACATAATCTTATCAGATATCAGATATCAGGACAGCAATTACTCACCCCACACCGGAAGAATATTTTTTCTTTAACGAGTCGGACGCGAAGGATTTACTAAAGACACCCGACAAGGCCCTCATTTGTCTTTGTTTTATCCCATGTCTTATCCTGTGTAAATAGCGGTGATAATTTTTTTCTCGTTTACATTTTTATCTCACTTTCTATATGAACTAAATATAATTTCCAACCCGCCTCACCCAATGTGGTACGGATCTGCTGTTTTTCTTCCTTATAACTGGAACCTCCGTCAGGAGCTAGCCAGCTAACTAGCTACTAGTCTTTGTTAGCCATGGCTAGCGGTCTTCACCTTTTAGCTCGGACACCGCCAGCTTTAGCTCGGACAATACATGCCAGTCTTCACAGCGCGATATCAACCCAGAGCATATCGGACTACCACATCACCGGATTCCTGCCACTCTGGATCATTACACCGAATCATCGCAGCTAGCTAGCTAATATAGAGTGGCTACTGTTAGCTAACACCTCTGTCCTGAAGCAAGTACCAGTTAGCCTTGAGCTAGCCACGAGCTAGGACCATATACCAGCTAATTTTAGGGCTACAATACCTCTTTTGCCAATTGGCCTGGACCCTTTGTTGTCAACGAAGAGCCCCGCCAATCCATCACGACTGGTCTGCCGACGTGGTCGCCCGATGTAGTCTCAATGAGCTTTTCCGTTGAGATGTCGCTGAAGACCCATCTTCTCACACCGGCCCGCTAGCTTTCTAAGCGCTGTGTCTCCCACTCGCCTAGTGTAGTACTGACTACTGAACGGCTCCCTGACTCACCTACTGCTGTTCTTTGGACACTATGATCACTCGGCTACACAGCTGATGCCGCCTGGACTGTTTAAATAACACCGTACCTCATTTTGTTTATCTGTCGTCCCCAGCCTCGAACTCCGGTCCTGTATGTACCTAACTGACCTCAAGGTCCTAAACGATATCATAACCGCCATCGATAAAAGACAATACCGTATTCATCGACATGGCCAAGGCTTTCGACTCTGTCAATCACCACTTTCTTATCGGCAGACTCAACAGCCTTGGATTCTCAAATGACTGCCTCGCCTGGTTCACCAACTACTTCTCAGATAGAGGTCAGTTCTTCAAATCGGAGGGCCCGTTGTCCGGACTTCTGGCAGTCTCTATGGGGGTGCCACAGGGTTCAATTCTCGGGCCGACTCTTTTCTCTGTATACATCAATGATGTCGCTCTTGCTGCTGGTGATTCTCTGATCCACCTCTACACAGACGACACCGTTCTGTATACTTCTGGCCCTTCTTTGGACACTGTGGACACCTCTAGACGAACTTCAATGACATACAACTCTCCTTCCGTGGCCTCCAACTACTCTTAAATGCAAGTAAAACTAAACGCATGCTCTTCAACCGATTGCTGCCTGCACCAGTCCGCCCGCCCAGCATCACTACTCGGACGGTTCTGACTTAGAATATGTGGACCACTACAAATACCTAGGTGTCTGGTTAGACTGTAAACTCTCCTTCCAGACTCACGTTAAGCATCTCCATTCCAAAATTAAATCTGGCTTCCTATTTCTCAACAAAGCTTTCTTCCCTGATGCTGCTAAACATACCCTCGTAAAACTGACTATCCTACAGATCCTTGACTTTGGCAATGTCATTTACAAAATATCATCCAACACTCTACTCAGCAAATTAGATGCAGTCTATCACAGTGCCATCCGTTTTGTCACCAAAGCCCCATATACTACCCACCGCTGTGACCTGTATGCTCTTGTTGGCTGGCCCTCGCTTCATATTTGTCGCCAAACCCACTGGCTTCAGGTCATCTGTAAGTCTTTGCTAGGTAATGCCCCGCCTTATCTCAGCTCACTGGTCACCATAGCAACAACCACCCGTAGCACGGGCTCCAGCAGGTATATTTCACTGGTCATCCCTTCCAGTTTTCTGCTGCAAGTGACTGGAACAAATTGCAAAAATCACTGAAGCTGGAGACTTATATCTCCCTCACTAACTTTAAGCATCAGCTGTCACAGCAGCTTACCGATCAATGCACCTGTACACAGCCCATCTGTAAATAGCCCACCCAACTACCGCATCCCGATATTGTTATTTATTTTTACTCTTTTCCACCCTTATCTCTACTTGAACATTATCATCTGCACGTCTATCTCTCTAGTGTTAATGCTAACTTGTAATTATTTCACCACTATGGCCTATTTATTGCCTTACCTCCCTAATCTTACTACATTTGCACACACTGTATATAGATTTTTTCTATTTCTATTGTATTATTGACTGTACGTTTGTTTATCCCATGTGTAACTCTGTGTTGTTGTTTTTGCCGCACTGCTTTGCTTTATCTTGACCAGGTTGTGGATGTAAATGAGAACTTGTTCTCAACTGGCCTACCTGGTTAAATAAAGGTGAAATAAAAAATGTAAAACAATAATTGGATAATTTAATAGACAAACGGGACACAAACACGACATGAACGACAGATTTGACTCTTTTAGAATAGCAGCCTCTGCTAAGACAAGGGGTGGCGGTCTATGTATATTTGTAAACAACAACTTGTGCATGAAATATAAGGAAGTCTGAAAGTTTTGCTCACCTGAGATAGAGTATCTCATGATAAGCTGTAGACCACATTATTTACCAAGAGAGTTTTCATCTGTATTCTTCATAGCTGTCTCTTCACCACCACAAACTGATGCTGGCACTAAGAACGCACTCAATGATCTGTATACGGCCATAAGAAAACAGGTAAACGCTCATCCAGAGGCGACGCTCCTAATGGCCGGGGACTTTAATGCAGGGAAACTTAAATCAGTTTTAACGATTGTTAAATGTGCAACCAGAGGGGGAAAAAACTCAAGACCACCTTTACTCAACACACAGAGACACGTACAAAGCTCTCCCTCGCCCTCTATTTGGCAAATCTGAATACAATTATATCCTCCTGACAATCAAAAACTAAAGCATTAAGCACCAGTGACTCGGTCAATAAAAAAGTAGTCAGATGAAGCAGATGCGAAGCTACAGGACTGTTTTGGTAGCACAGACTGGAATATGTTCCGGGATTCCTCTGATGGCATTGAGGAGTATACCACATCAGTCACTGGCTTCATCAATAAGTGCATTGATGTCGTCGTCCCCACGGTGACTGTACGTCAATACCCCAATCAGAAGCCATGGATTACAGGCAACATCCACACTGAGCTAAAGGCTAGTGCTGCTGCTTTCAAGGAGCAGAACTCTAACCCAGAAGCTTATAAGAAATTCCGCTATGCCCTCCGACGAACCCTCAAACAGGCAAAGAGTCAATACAGGACAAAGATTGAATCGTACTACACTGGCTCTGACGCTCGTCGGATGTGGCAGGGCTTGCAAACTATTACGGAAGCACAGCCACAAGCTTCCCAGTGACACGAGACTACCAGACTAGCAAAATTACTTCTATGCTCGCTTTGAGGCAAGTAACACTGAAACATGCATGAGAGCATCAGCTGTTCCTGACGACTGTGATCACGCTCTCCGTAGCCGATGTGAGTAAGACCTTTAAACAGGTCAACATTCACAAGGCCACAGGGCCAGACGGATTACAAGGACGTGTACTGCGAGCATGCGCTGACCAACTGGCAAGTGTCTTCACTGACATTTTCAACCTGTCCCTGTCAGAGTCTTTAATACCAACATGTTTCCAGCAGACCACCATAGTCCCTGTGCCCAAAAACACTAAGGTAGCCTGCCTAAATGACTACCGACCCATAGCACTCACATCTGTAGCCTTGAAGTGCTTTGAGAGGCTGGTCATGGCTCACATCAACACATTTATCCCAGAAACCCTAGACCCACTCCAATTTGCATACCGCCCCGACAGATCCACAGATGATGCAATCTCTACTGCACTCTACACTTCCCTTTCCCACCTGGACAAAAGGAACACCTATGTGAGAATGCAATTCATTGACTACAGCTCAGCATTCAGCACCATAGTGCCCTCAAAGCTCATGACTAAGCTAAGGACCCTGGTACTAAACACCTGCCTCTTCAACTGGAATCTGTACTTCCTGACGGGCCGCCCCCAGGTGGTAAGGGTAGGTAACAACACATCTGCCACGCCGATCCTCAACACGGGGGCCCCTCAGGGGTGTGTGCTCTGTCCCCTCCTATACTTCCTGTTCAGTCATGACTGCATGGCCAGGCACAACTCCAACACCATCATCAAGTTTTGCCGATGACACAAAAGTGGTAGGCCAGATCACCGACAACAATGAGATAGCCTATAGGGAGGAGGTCAGAGACTTGGCCGTGTGGTGCCAGGACAACAACATCTCCCTCGATATGATCAAGACAAAGGAGGTGATTTTGGACTACACGAAAAGGAAGACCGAGCATGCCCCCATTCTCATTGACGGGGCTGCAGTGGAGCAGGTTGAGAGATTAAAGTTCCCTGGTGTCCACATCACCAACAAACAGTCGTGAAAAGAGCATGACAATGCCTGTTCCCCCTGAGGAGACTGAAAAGATTTGGCATGTGTCCTCAAATCCACAGTTGCATCACTGCCTGGTATGGTAATTGCTCGGCCTCCGACTGCAAGACACTACAGAGGGTAGTGCGTATGCCTCAGTACATAACTGGGGCCAAGCTTCCTGCCATTCAGGACCTCTATACCAGGCGGTGTCAGAGGAAGACCCTAAAAATTGTCAAAGACACCAGCCATCCTAGTCATAGACTGTTCTCTCTGCTACTTCACGGCAAGTGGTACCGGAGCGCCAAGTCTAGGTCCAAAAGACTTCTAAACAGCTTCTATCTCCAAGCCATAAGACTCCTGAACAGCTAATCAAATGGCTACCCAGACAATTTGTATTACCCCATCCCTCTTTTACGCTGCTGTTACTCTCTGCTTATTATCTATGCATAGTCACTTTAACTCTTGTCACTTTAACTGTACATATTACCTCGACTAACCGGTGCCCCCGCACCTTGACTCTGTCCCGGTACCCCCTGTACATGGCCACACTATTATTATTTTACTGTTGCTCTTTAATTATTTGTTACTTTAATAAATAAATCAAATTAATATATATTTTTTACTTTAAACTTATTTTCATAAAACTGCATTGTTGGTTGTAAGATCTGTTGTATCCGGCGCATGTGACAAATACCATTTGATTTGTTTTGATTCTTGGGTGTCACAAGTGACGTCAGAGGAGAAACGACGCACAGATGTTCCACAAGGAGTCACGGGGGTACGAGAGAACAAGACTGGAGAGAAAACAACAAGTGTCCCTCTTTCTTCACCCAACACATCTCTACATCTCCTCTCCTCCCTCACAGCTGTGTTTCATCCTCCCGTCATTTCTCATGATGTGTCCTGTCTGTGAACTCGGTTTTGAGAGAAAGGCAGTTAATTAAGTATGATCTGATGAGAGTGTTTTGAGTTCCGTAGCATTGTTGGTGGCTTTGAACCATCCCACGTTGGAAGTGACACAGTGACACAATGACACAGTCATTCTGTTCCAACCCCTCTGGTCACAGATGTTATTATCTGTACACTCTGGGATATGTACAGATGTTTCACTTCCAGAAGCCTCAAATGATCCCAGATATAGTCTCAAATAAATCTTAAATTACTCCAAAAACAGAACAAACATTCATTTCAAACAGTCATTTCACAGCTAAATAGTATTTTTTTTTAAAGCTAGAACATCTGAACATCTGTAGCAGTGAGACCTGCTGTCTTCAATGTAACTCTAGACCTTTAGCCTGTGGAAAGAAAGCAAGACTGGGGCCCATCCCCATAACTCTATCTCTCTTTCTTTACGATCCGTCTTTCTTTCTGTCGTCTTCAGAGCCATTACGATAACATCCTCTCTCTGTGAGGTCACTATTTATGTCCTAACCGGGCCACCATCATATATCTACCATCCAAGATGGCCGCCTTCACTTCCTGCTGTTCAGTAAATCATTCACCCAGCACTCTGAGTGTTTGGATGAGCGGGACCCGCGTTTGTGAAGAACTGTGTATGACCAGTTTGGGAGTGCTCTTTGGTAGTGTACACAAGTTCATGTACTCTATACAGTTTATACACTCTAAACAAAGATGGCTTCATGACAGAGTCCAGTTGTTGTTGTCAAAAAGGGTTAACGGGGGGTTAAACTATTGCAGTTTAAACAAAGATGTTTGCCTTCACAGCAGATGCTAGATAACTTTATGCTCAAAATGGCCTGTACTGAGAAAATTCAAAACCAGTTATATTTTTTTTACATAATCTACGTAGTTTATTTGGCTTTACACATACTGTATTCTACCGTATATTTTTAAAGGGTGCTCTGAAAGATCACCTACAAACTCTAGTTAGTTTTATCATTCCTCTGATCTGCTGTTGGTCGGTCCATCAGCATTCCATTTGTTCAACCTCTCCACCAATGAGGTTAGAGATCAATCAGTGAGAGAGAAGAGGGGGGATAGAGACGGTGGGTGGCAGGTTCCTTGTTAGCCTTGTCTTCAAAAGCAACATTTATTAATTGGAACATTCCCTGTCTGGAGCGAGGTGGGACCCGTTTGTCTTTCTCTGAAGTCCCTGTGTGTGTGTGCTGACATACAGGGCTTAATGGGTAAATGACCCAGGCGGGTGAGCCTGTTACTCTTTGGCTCTCGTGGTTGAAGAGAAACCTTATGGGTGCCGCGAACACCTTAGGGATGAATTTGACCGCCAACTGCGAGCCAAGCCTTATCGCCCAACATCAGTACCCGACTTCACTAATGTTCTTCTAGCTAAATGGAAGCAATTCCCTCAGCAATGTTGCAACATCTAGCTGAAAGCCTTCCCAGAAGGGTGGAGGCTTTATTAGCAGCAAAGGGGGGACCAACTCCATATTAATGCCCATGATTTTGGAATGAGATCAGCAGGTGTCTACATACTTTTGGTCATGTAGTGTATATGGAGCCCTCCGCATTGTTATAACATTTAAGAGGTGCACCGTGATGCGGTACGGAGCTTGATTTGGCCTCTCCATGCCTCCGGAGGCTCCGCAATTGCATCACACCGTCCATACGAAGCCTCCTACCACATTGTCAGATCAAGAAAAAAATGGCTTTAACCCTGCCTTGACTCCTGCTCTGCAGCGAGCCGGAATGGGAGTTTCCTTCTATCTACTCCAATGGGGAGTTATCCGGAATGGAGCCCTCTCGGGGCCCCTCACTCCCCAGTTTCCCTCTTCCAATGACATGGAATGGCTCCTTATGACTACTCTTAAGCTAAGTAAGATGGATTTTCTCCCTCACAGGATTCCTCGCCCCGTTTCCCCATACCTATTACAATAGGCCATGGAATGGCGCCCACCTTGTTGTCATACGACTACGCGAATGCTGAATGAGGCGCAATAGAGCCCCTGTGGGTTCCCTAATCACCCAGTTTCCCTCTACCTATTCCAATGCAATGCAATCACTGATTCATGATGGCTTCCCTATGGGGTCCCTCACCTAGTTTACGCCTATGCAGATTGAGACGGAATTGAGTCCTTTTGGGAGCTAGGTTCTCCCTGCCTTGCTGACAAGTGGTGGTTTCCTGTGGTGAGGAGGGATCAGAGGGCTCTAAGAGCTAAGAGCAGGCTGCTTGTTGAGACAGGTCTCCTAGGGTGAGTGAAACCGCAGAGGTCCCAGCTGTGCTATGCTATGCTAACGCTAGGCTATGCTAATGCTATGTTATTCTATGCTACACTAACGCTAGGCTATGCTTGGCTAGCCAACCGCACTGACACTCTCTAGAGTGTGTCTGCCACAGCCCACACACCAACGCTGAGGCCAATCATGAAACCATATCAGTTTATCATTACATATTTATTGACTCATTTCCGGATATCTTCTAAACTACCCACAATGCACTAGCTCAAGCTGACTAATGATCTAAACATGCTAGCATGTAATTACATTCCAGACCAAGTGTTGCCGTTGGTGGATTGTAGCTCACCAATCACAGGAATAAACAAGAAGTGATGTAAACAGGAAGCAGATGGGGATGTGCGCTTCATGTACTTTGTGGCTGAATTATCTAGTGGGAATCTATCTATTTGGGATTTCACTGATGCTCCGTCGGCCGGTGAGGCTGCCGCATCCCCCTGGAACGTTTTTAAAAGTTGTAGCATCAGATGGGCCCCAGCCATCAATCTGCAAGTCTCTTTGCTTTGATTTGTAGTTATGTTTTAGTTGTGTTTTGTTACTTGTGTTCTGGCTCCCAAGTGGCGCAGTGGTCTAAGACACTGCGTCTCAGTGCTGGAGGCGTTACTGCAGTACC
This sequence comes from Oncorhynchus keta, assembly GCF_023373465.1. NCBI lineage: Eukaryota > Metazoa > Chordata > Actinopteri > Salmoniformes > Salmonidae > Oncorhynchus > Oncorhynchus keta. The sequence continues at coordinate 32,390,431 of NC_068433.1, read as the reverse complement.
TGGTTCATAATCCAGGCTGCATCACATCCGGCCGTGATTGGGAGTCCCAATCGAGCGGCTCACAATTGGCCCAGCGTCATCCAGGGTAGGACGTCATTGTAAATAAGAATGTGTTCTTAACTGACTTAATATAATAATAATAATATATGCCATTTAGCAGATGCTTTTATCCAAAGCGACTTACAGTCATGTGTGCATACATTCTACGTATGGGTGGTCCCAGGAATCGAACCCAAATTGCTGGTGTTGAGTAGTTGGGCTATAGCTTGCTGACCATAACTGTGGTGGTTGGTTAGGCTGGCTAGACTAGTACCTAGTCTGGCTAAATAACTAAAGTTAGCTGGCTGGCTAATATAACTGTATATATCTAACATTCTTTGATAAATGGTTAGATGGAGTTATGTATTTTAAAATTTTTGTTTTACTTTAATGTACTGTAGCTATAAACTAGGTGTCAATAGCAAACTGGCAGGGCTAACATTAGCAGACAAGTTGATTTGTAACAATAAATTCTTAATATTTGAAGTATTTTCTTGTACGTTGGCTGAAATTGTAATTGAAACCAGAAACCAGAGTGCAACAATTGGGTTGAATTTGAAGTGATACATTTGAAGTAATTTCTGTTGGACTTTACATTATAGGGAATAGGTTGGTTTACCGGGTCCTCCTTATTACATCACCACCCGGAAAAACATTTTCCAACATGACTTCGGACTTTAGATGCGTGTACTAATGCAAAATCCATATGTTATACATGTGGTTCCGTTTATGCTACCTACAGTTTAAGGTTATCGTCTTGATGGTTTAAGCTGGGCTTCACGTGTGTTTTAGTAATGGCTCGTTCGCGAACGAATGGCTCTTTTAGAACGGCTCTCTTTGGTGTGTGTTGGAAACCGATTCACATTGTGAAAGAGCTGTTCATTTGGCTGCTACTATTGCTTTTTGAGTTTTTAAACAACGATTATCTGAAAATAAGTTACAAAAATCAATAGTGGCGAGAGCACGTCATTCTGGCCCACGCTAATTTTTGCAGTATCATAAACATTAATTTGAATGTGCATATCATTATACAATTGTTTTGCTTTACACAAAAGATTTTAACACGTTTTCTAAGTTCTAGGTTGATTTTCAAGCATTTTGAATCGAAAGCCGTTTGCGAACCAAATGACGCTGGTTTTTAAATGAACGGGACCAAATGATCCGGCTCACCGAAAAGACTTGGAATGCCAATCACTAGTGTGTTTGCTGATTTATGCAAATTTGGAGGCCTGAGGGACGTGGTTAGCAATAGTTTTAGCAGCAGCACTCCTTATAACACTCCCTACACGTTGACGAATCAGGACACCGACACTGAGCCACTTAATCTGTCTGTCCTTGGTTCTTTCTCTTGGTATCTTTCTTAGACCATTCCCTTCTGTGGTGTTCATGTGTGTTAATTGTGTGATTTCTTGGTTTCTTGATTATTTGATTATGGTTGATGTTTCTGTCTATTGAAACTGATGCATTGTACAGATGTGCGTACACAAACATATTTCCAACTGCATTCGGCAGTTAACCTTCTCTGATCATTTAGGGAATGGTCTTGGTTTTCCACTAAACTGTCAGTTGACGTGCTTTGCCTGTCACAACGGTATGCTGTATGTCTCTGTGTGTATACGTTGACAGTACTTTTTGACAGCTACTGTACGGAAACAATGTATACTGTCCCGTTACATGTACAGTACACATGAGTTTATAAACACTATCACATGTAACATTACAGACTTGCCTCATGTCACTGCCATACAAATGGAGTAGGATTGAGTGGTGTATACTATTCCTATAGTATTGTGCGATTTAAGTCTAACCTTCTTTCGTGGCCATACAATGGGATGATGTATAACTTGCCTGTTGTGTACTGTGCTCTCTGCTTTGACTTGCAAATTGCTATGGTGTTGTAAGTGACCTAACACAAAGCTATGGTAATATCTTGTTTCTTTCCAAGAGAAACTTCAGCCAAAGGTTTTATTTGTCACTTGGTGAAAACAAGGTTTTTCCTCTGTGTCCATGCCACCCTCCAGTCTCATCCCCATGTAGAAAAGGATATGCTGATGATGTATTGGTGAATCCTAACAGCTGTCTAGGTTCCAGCTCTTTCACCGCTTTACCTTCCAAATCTGTTCCTCCCTCAGTCCCTCCTCCTCTCCGTCTCTGTCAAATCAGCGGACGTCTTCGCTGAATCTTACCTGATGTATCAGTCCCAACTTTCAACTCTTTCGCTTCCTCCCCTTTCCCTCTTTCCCTCTTTCTCTCATCCTATATTTTTCTTCTTCCCTCTTTCTCTCCGTCTCTGTCAGATCAGCTGACTTCTACCAGCCATTACAGACCCAACTCCCCAGTCTTCCCGAACCAGTGGCCTCTTTCCCATCCCTTCTTCCCTCTGCCCCTCCTTCTCTCTGTCTCTGTCACGCTCCTCCTAGACCTCCTCTTCCTTGACATGGCCGTGTGATATTGCTCCAGCTTTCAAGTCCCTGCCTTCACACGACCTAGCCAAGTTATTCACTGCATATTTCAGGCAACAGCAGCAGGAGTCAGTCTCAGAGTGTATTCTCACTATGGAAGATTCTCTAATGTTTTTGAGAAAATACCCTCGCCTCTACCTTTAGTGTAATCTAAACTTGCGAACTTGTCACGTCTCCTGTGCCACCTCCGGAGGTCAAGTTTTTTTTACATACAATTTGTTTAGCTACTGTATATCTCATGTAATAATTGTAATGATTTGCATTATAGGACAAAATTAAGCCTGGCTTGTTTGAGCTAATTAGCTTCAGTTGTAATATAATCAAATGTAAAACTTCAATTAATAGCCCGGGCATTTATTTGCTTAAATCACTGGACACAACAGGCACTTATTAGAGAGGCTTCTATTTGAGCGAGGCGTCTATTTCCTTAATGCACACAGCTTTTGCTCATTTGCATAGTTAATTATTTAATTCCAGCATTCACTTCCAGCATTTTACTAAATGTATTTATTTCCTACACGAATGTGTTATCATTTACACACTGTGTCACATTTATTTAGTCTTAGTATGCCCCTATTTTTAAAAAACTTCCTTGACAGAATAATTATTTATATCTTTGACTGTGCATTTTCGCCAGTTTTTACTTGTACCACTAGAGGGCGATCAGACAAGTTTTTGGGGTCTGTACTCTCAAAGTTGTTGTTGACTGTTTTTGTACTTGCAAGTTAGCAAGCAGTATTCAGCTGTTAGCAGCCAATGGCTAGCAGTTTCTTATTGGCGATAAAAATGGTTGATTGCCGAGTCATTACTGAATTATGTAATGTAACGAATCAAACATTATACCTTGTAAACAAATCATGATAATTCATGGTAACCTCTAAACAGTTAATTTATACCAGGTGTTTATTTGAAACAGATGTTTATTTCCTGAAATGTGTGCCGTTGCCTGACGATTAAAAGGGACAGATGGCTATTTGAGACTCTGCATTTAATTTAAGTTTTACGGTTGTTAGCTCACAATAATGTGATGCATAGCCTAGATAATTTATTTGGCTTGCTACCTAGCTCTGTATAGTGCATATGATACTGTTTTATAACATTTATTCACTTCAGTGTTTGAAAGCTGTAACTAATAGTGTTTTTTATATATATATAGAGCTAGCTAGCTGTGTCTTACTTGTTCCATTATTTAAGTTTGCAAAAGGGAAAATATACCCTCTTAAAATCAATCAAATGTATTTATAAAGCCCTTTTAACATCAGCAGATGTCACAATGTGATATACAGAAACCCAGCCTAAAACCCCAAACAGCAAGCAATGCAGATGTAGAGGCACGCTGGCTAGGAAAAACAAAAGTTCATAGATGACCAACAGGGTCAATCAGAGGTCAAGACAGCGGGTGCGGTAGAGAGAGAGAGAGAATCAAAAAATAGCAGGTCCGGGACAAGGTAGCACGTCCAGTGAACAGGTCAGGGTTCCATAGCAGCAGTCAGAACAGTTGAAACTGGAGCAGCAGCACGACCAGGTGGACTGGGGACAGCCAGGGGTCATCAGGCCAGGTAGTCCTGAGGCATTGTCCTAGGGCTCAGATCCTCTGAGAGGGGAGGAAGAGAGGGAGAGAGAGAGAATTAGAGGGAACATACTTAACTTCACATAGGATACCAGAAAAGACAGTAGAATTACACTAGATATAACAGACTGACCCTAACCTCCTGGCACATAGACTATTGCAGCATAGATACTGGAGGCTGAGATGGGGGGGACACTGTAGCCCCGTCCGATGATACCAGGGCCAACCAGGCAGGATATAACCCCACCCATTTTGCCAAAGCACAGCCCCCACACCACTAGAGGGATGTCAACAGACCCACCAACTTACTAAGATCTCCTCCATCGCACGAACCTAAGGACGCAAAACCGGACAGGAAGGTCACTTCTGTGACTCAACCCATTCAAGTGACGCACCCCTCCTAGAGACGGCATGGAAGAGCACTAGTAAGCCCGTGACTCTTCTCCCGTATTAGGGTCAGATGTTGAGAATCCCAATGGAGAGATGGGAGCTGGCCAGGCAGAGACAGCAAGGGCGGTTCGTCACTCCAGTGCCTTACCATTCACTTTCGCACCTTGGGCCAGACTACACTCAATCGTAGGACCTACTGAAGAGACGAGTCTTCAGTAAAGACTTCAAAGTCGAGACCGAGTCTGCGTCTCTCCCATGGACAGGCAGACCAAATCGGAGAGATAGGTAGGATCAAGCCCATGTAATGCTTTGTAGGTTAGCAGAAAAACCTTGAAATCAGCCCTAGCCTTAACAGGAAGCCAGTGTTGAGAGGCGAGCACTGGAGTAATATGCTAAACATTTTTGGTTCTAATAAAGATTTAGCTGAAGTAGAGCGTAGAGTATTGCAGTAGTCTAATCTAGAAGATCTCTTTGTTTCTTGGGACCTAGAACTAGCATCTCTGTTTTGTATGAGTTTAAAAGTAAAACGTTCGCCACCATCCACTTCCTTATGTCTGAAACACAGGCTTCCAGATGAGGCAGTTTTAGCGCTTCACCATGTTTCATCGAAATGTATAGCTGTGTGTCGTCCGCATAGCAGTGAAAGTTGACATTGTGTTTCTGAATGACATCACCAAGAGGTAGAACATATCGTGAAAACAATAGTGGTCCTAAAATGGAACCTTGAGGAACGCCGAAATGTACAATTGATTTGTCAGAGGAAAACTGTCCACAGAGAGAAACTGATATCTTTCCGACAGATAAGATTTAAACCAGGCGAGAACTTGTCCGTGTAGACCAATTAGGGTTGCCAATCTCTCCATAAGAATGTCGTGATCGATTTTGTCAAAAGCAGTACTAAGGTTTAGGAGCAAGAGGTCAGATGCAGAGCCTTGGTCTGTGCCAAATAAAAAAACAATGTCTTGAATGTTAGCAACACCTCTGCCTTTGCGGGATGCGCGAGGGATATGGTCAATAGAGTAACCAGGAAGAGAGGCCTCATTTAACACAGTAAATTCATCAGGCTTGAGCCAAATTCTATTTTTGGGGAGGAGCAGAAAACAGTTTTCAACCAGCGATGGAGTTGTGAGACTCTGATGTAGAGCTCATCACTCCCCCCTAACTGGGAGGGGGCCAGAGACAATAACTTGATGCCGACACATCTTTCTAGCTAATTTACACACTGAAGCTCTGTTGCGCTTGGTGACCTCTGACTGTTTCATCCTAAGATCATTGGTGACGACATGGATAACAATAACCCTATATTCTCTACGCTCGTCAGGTTTAGCCTTAGCCAGCACCCTCTTCAGATGAGCCTTTACGTCGGTAGCCTCGCCCCCATGGTAAACAGTGTATGATCGCTGGATGATTCTTTTTAAGTCTAATATGGCCAATGACTAGGGTTTTCAACTTGTCAGAGTTAATGGTGGGAGGCTTCAGCTTAGACCCCGTGATGGGTGGAAGAGAGACCTGAGAAGGCTCGGCCTCTGACTCTGACTCATTGCTTTAGCGGGGAGAACCGGTTGAACGTTTCTGTCGGCTGAATGAGCGACACCGGTTGAGCACGCCGACAGCATTTCTTTCCAGAAGCCTTGAATAAATTGTCCGGTGGATTAATACTACTATCTGTACTTGCTGGTGGCACAGACGCTGTTTCATCCTTTCCTACACTTAAATTGCCCTTGCCTAACGATTGCATCTGACGAGGGCTTGTAACATGGATTTCCTCACCATAAGGCAATAGCTCTCCTGTATGTTATGAGTACAGCGACTACAATTCAATGGCGTGGAGTTAATGTTGTTACTTCACTTTTTGGCTGGTGGAGGTCTTTTAGAACCGTGTCCAGATAAAGTGTCCGGGGTGAAAAAGTTGAGCGAGGAAAAAAACTAAGACTTTGATTCATTTGTTTAATGCCGATTTGGATCGGTTTGGATTTGGATTATTCAAAGTAAAAACCAAAGTCCTCCCGAGTGGCGCAGCGGTCTAAGGCACTGCATCGCACCGTTGTGACGTCACTACAGCCTGGGGTTCGATCTTGTGTCACAACTGGCCGTGACCAGCGTCGTCCGCGTTAGGGGAGGATTTGGCCGTGGGGGGTGGTTTGCTTGGCTCATCGCTCTCTATCGACTCCTTGTGGCGACACATTGGCGTGGCTGGCTTCCGGTTTAAGCTAGCGGATGTTAAGAAGGGTCATGATTCGGATGGATGCATGGCTCGACCTTCGCCTTTCCCGAGCCCGCTGGTGAGTTGCAGCGATGAGACAAGATTGTAATATCACGAAATTGGGGAGGAAAAGGGGGAAAAAATGACAAATAAAAATGTAAAACATTTATGACAACTTTGACAGGTAGCCAAGTAGGAACAAACACTGCAGCAACATAGAGTGATGGCTCTACTGTCCTCCTGTACGTCTGATGTCTGCACATGCTTGTGAATTGGTGTATCTAATGGTTTAAAGGAGAAGCTGCTCTCATAGCCTTCTTCCAATCTGTCTACTGTAAGATTTACAACACTAGAGGTGTGCAGGGAGAACGTATCAGTATCTTTGGTAGCGACTCCGAAGCCACCGTAAGTGTAGCTCATGTGAACGCAAACATTTTTAATGTCACGTGACTTCCGAGACCGGTGCTGGCAACAAGTCTAGTGAATCTGAACGGGCCCTCAGTCATTCAGTCGCTATGGGGGTGATGTCTGTCTATGTCCCTCACCACTCCTTTCCTTTCCACCAGATTAGCAACACTGACTGGAAGTGACTACATGATAGTAATGTGTGGACACAAAGTATGGCCATGTGAAAGCCTAAATATAGAATGTAAGGTACTTTCCCATTTTGAATGAGGCAAACAGGTCAGATAATGGCCACAGTAATACAGCTAACGCATGATGCTGCTACAAATTTTGACTTCCGACCCAACCAAGCCCTTCTCAGGTAATGGGAGACTCCCCCAACCCCTTCACTCTCACTACCACCCCCACCTCCACTACTTTCCCCCACTCTCTCCACCACTCCCTCCTCCCAGAAGACAATCTAGCCTTTACCGGGCACTCCTCCCGGCCTCCACCGGTGCCCCTCACACTCAAACATGGAGCCAGTGAGTTACAGATGGTTGTTAATGTCCATATCTGGGAATTTACTGTAAGTGTACATACATGGATCCTGTATGTCTTACTGTACAGCGTAAAAAGGCCTGGAGAGGTGTGGTAAGGTCTTAGTACGTGTTGCTATGTGATGAAGGTGCAGAAGTCTGTACCAGTTTCTCGAAGTGGTGGTTAGCGTGTGGTTAACACCATACTGTGAATAACTAGACACATTATGACCAACTTTCTTCCATCTTTTACTCACTCACTCACTCCCTCGTTCTCGTTTTCTTTTTCTTTACTCCGTCCATTTTTTGTGTCTCTCGTTCTTTCCACACTGTCCTTAGTTCACTTTCCAGACCTGTTAGCACACACCATCCATCCAGACCTCTTTGTCCAGGAATACCCCATAATATGTATAACCCATGTTATATATATTCTCCAACAGACAGACAGTTCGAGCATTGTGGTTTAGCCACCTCGTTTGCAAGCCTCACATCACTGTCTCATCCAGAGATAGAGTTGTTTGATGCTGGGCGGCTGTCCTAACATTTGTTATTGATACTATGTCTGTCTATGAACGATGAGCGAGCTAGTTTTTTCCTGTCCACTTCCAAGAGGTTATTACCTAGGCTCGGTGTTTAGGAAGGTTTTTGTCCCGTCCACTTCCAAGAGGTTATTACCTAGGCTCGGTGTTTAGGAAGGTTTTTGTCCCGTCCACTTCCAAGAGGTTATTACCTAGGCTCGGTGTTTAGGAAGGTTTTTGTCCTGTCCACTTCCAAGAGGTTAATACCTAGGCTCGGTGTTTAGGAAGGTTTTTGTCCCGTCCACTTCCAAGAGGTTATTACCTAGGCTCGGTGTTTAGGAAGGTTTTTGTCCCGTCCACTTCCAAGAGGTTATTACCTAGGCTCGGTGTTTAGGAAGGTTTTTGTCCCGTCCACTTCCAAGAGGTTATCACCTAGGCTCGGTGTTTAGGAAGGTTTTTGTCCCGTCCACTTCCAAGAGGTTATTACCTAGGCTCGGTGTTTAGGAAGGTTTTTGTCCCGTCCACTTCCAAGAGGTTATCACCTAGGCTCGGTGTTTAGGAAGGTTTTTGTCCCGTCCACTTCCAAGAGGTTATCACCTAGGCTCGTTGTTTAGGAAGGTTTTTGTCCCGTCCACTTCCAAGAGGTTATCACCTAGGCTCGGTGTTTAGGAAGGTTTTTGTCCCGGGCACTTCCAAGAGGTTATCACCTAGGCTCGGTGTTTAGGAACGTTTTTGTCCCGTCCACTTCCAAGAGGTTATTACCTAGGCTCGGTGTTTAGGAACGTTTTTGCCCCGTCCACTTCCAAGAGGTTATCACCTAGGCTCGGTGTTTAGGAAGGTTTTTGTCCTGTCCACTTCCAAGAGGTTATTACCTAGGCTCGGTGTTTAGGAAGGTTTTTGTCCCGTCCACTTCCAAGAGGTTATTACCTAGGCTCGGTGTTTAGGAAGGTTTTTGTCCCGTCCACTTCCAAGAGGTTATCACCTAGGCTCGGTGTTTAGGAAGGTTTTTGTCCCGTCCAGTTCCAAGAGGTTATTACCTAGGCTCGGTGTTTAGGAAGGTTTTTGTCCCGTTCACTTCCAAGAGGTTATTACCTAGGCTCGGTGTTTAGGAAGGTTTTTGTCCCGTCCACTTCCAAGGGGTTATTACCTAGGCTCGGTGTTTAGGAAGGTTTTTGTCCCGTCCACTTCCAAGAGGTTATTACCTAGGCTTGGTGTTTAGGAAGGTTTTTGTCCCGTCCACTTCCAAGAGGTTATTACCTAGGCTCAGTGTTTAGAAGGGTTTTTGTCCTGTCCACTTCCAAGAGGTTAATACCTAGGCTCGGTGTTTAGGAAGGTTTTTGTCCCGTCCACTTCCAAGAGGTTATTACCTAGGCTTGGTGTTTAGGAAGGTTTTTGTCCCGTCCACTTCCAAGAGGTTATTACCTAGGCTCAGTGTTTAGAAAGGTTTTTGTCCCGTCCACTTCCAAGAGGTTATCACCTAGGCTCGGTGTTTAGGAAGGTTTTTGTCCCGTCCAGTTCCAAGAGGTTATTACCTAGGCTCGGTGTTTAGGAAGGTTTTTGTCCCGTCCAGTTCCAAGAGGTTATTACCTAGGCTCGGTGTTTAGGAAGGTTTTTGTCCCGTTCACTTCCAAGGGGTTATTACCTAGGCTCGGTGTTTAGGAAGGTTTTTGTCCTGTCCACTTCCAAGAGGTTATCACCTAGGCTCTGTGTTTAGGAAGGTTTTTGTCCTGTCCACTTCCACGATGGGAATGGTTGTATATGTCATAGGTTCTTGGTGACGTGAGTAATTGTTTAAAAAGGTTTAGGTCTGGGTATTTGCTTGGGAGGAACGTGAGGAGGACAAAAGTAGACAACTGCAGGGTGATGGCTTCGCATGTAGAGGAGTGCTTAGACTTGTAACCTGCAGCTCCATCTGTTCATCCCTCCCTACCTGTCTTTTCCACTGCTATTAGATTAACATGCCTAGCAGACTAGAAACAACACCACAGTCACATTCCACCCTATCCCAGCCCTCGCTCTCTATTCCTTGCCCATGGCTCTCTGTACCTAGCCCTTGTCAATTGGAGATCTCCCATCAAGCATGGCCCAAACTTTTCTACCGTCAACAAGGAAGGTTAATGAATTTCTATTGAAGGTCAGTGTGGTGTTTTTACGCTGGCTGGTTACCCCAAATGACCTGAGACAGAATACCACGAGAGAAAGGGCATGGCTAGAGATAAGCATTGAACGAACACAACTTCTGACAAGAGAGAATCTGTTCACCCTTTACAGGTGACTTACTGTAAATGCATATGGACAGTCAGGACACTCTTCTGCCTCTCTCTTCCCGGGTTGTTTTCAGAGGTTATTTTTGACCTCGTCCCTGACTACCTCTCTGTTATCATGGGCAACACACACACACACACAGCGTGCGTGCGAGCGAACACTGATGCGCTCATAGGGAAGCTAGTCCACTGACCCTTGACCCTTTCTCTTTTTAGACCACGGCTTCGACACATCTTTACAGACACACACACCCACACACACACAGGGGTGCAAACACACACACCCCTATACACTAAAGGGACCTAGCACTGTCACACAGACACACTGGGCTAGTGTTTCACTTGCCTCTCCATTCAACAGGAATGAAAGGCATTTTTACCTTCGTTCACATGTAACCTCTTCCCTACCCTTCCCCCTACTCCCTCCTCCACTAGCCCTGTTACCACAGTGACCTGATCAGGGTATAAGTATACAAGAAACGCTCAGGGAACATTACTCAGCTACTGTGGCGCTGCCATAGCACTAGAAGACATAGAATTGAACATTCAAATGTAATGCCATTACTCCAATGTAACTGGCGGACTGGCGGCCATAATGGATTTGGAATGTTGGAATCGAATGGAATCCTACCGCCATATTGGGTAAATGGTGAACCATGAAAAAGTCTGTACATTCTAGAATTTCTAGAACTTCCAGGTGTTCTATTTCTATGGGAGCTTTTAGCCTTGCACCAGCAACCAACATAGACACAGAGATAAATATACCACTTAAATGTATATTTTAGGCCTCTCTCTCCCTCACTTTCTCTTCCTCTGTCTCCCTCTCCCTCTCCCTCTCACTCTCTATCTTTCTCTCCCCCTCTCTCTTTCGCTCTACCTCCCCCCGTCTCTACGTGTGACTCAGACAGTGAATCCAACACTCCTCTTCTTCTTTCCCTGGCGCCAACATTCTCTCCATCTTGTGTAAAAAAAAAGAACAGATTAATTTTAGACGGATCGAGGGGTTGTTTAGAAAGTCCCCCGTCCCTAAAACTGCCCCCAGCCTGATCATGCAAACATCTGACTGTATGACGGTTAGAATTCAGGAACAGATATTTATAAAGCATCTCAGAGTAGGATTGCTGATGTTAATTGTTAATTATTATCTAAAAGGATAAACTGGTCTGGGATCAGCACCTAATCTGAGACACTTTATGAATAAAGATTCAGATTGGTATTCAGTGGAAGTGTTCAAATGAATGCTCATGTGGGGCCAGAGTTTTCTCCTAATCATATGACCTGACCAAGTGAAACTCTGTGCCCTTGTTGTAGGCTAAAACGAGGACCTAGAGTTTTCCCAAAGTTTACACGATCAGATCACATGTTCAGGAAAAACTCCTTACCAATTATAATGGATCGCTATGTCAAAAAAGCTCCTTTAACCTATTACTGCAGTGGGCTAAATCAGGGTCACAGAGTGATTCTTGGTAGTCTTAAACGAATCTACTTTGAAACAAATGTACACACCTCACACACATGGTTATGGGCTTAATTAAACAAATCTACTTTGAAACAAAAGTACACATCTCACACACATGGTTATGGGCTTAAAAAAAGAAGACACCTATATCATGTCAGATGTAGAGTTACAATGTATACAATTGTGAGTTTGCATCCCAATATTACACTTTATATACAGAATACTGAAATACAACTGTTTGACATAGAAGCACAGGATTTGTCCCCTTTTTACTTTCTCAATGATCTTTATTAATACTGAAAAATATTTGGTCATTGACTGCAGAAAAGGGCTACATGTGGAGGCCGCGCCATGTAGGGACATGTGTGTGAGGGGTGTGTGGGTGTGTGTGTGTGTGTGGGGGGGTTGTGTGTGTTTGTGTGTGTGTGTGTGTGTGGGGGGGTGTTTGTGTGTGCGTGTGTGTGGGGGGGTGTCTGTGTTTCTGTCTAAGGTATACCTTATCGGTTTCTAAACTTCCGCTGAATACCACCAAGTCAACAGTCTATAGTGGGACCACCGTCAGCCATCATCCACCCACTTCATAACAAATACCTGTCACAGGCCCCCCTGTAACACCCCTGTAACGCCGCTATATCCCAAATGACAACAAAGACATGAAGACATGATATACTGTAGGCAGGTAGAACACCCAAAAAACAACCAACACTCATTCATCATCATATCATCTTGCTGTCAGAACTCTCAGGCCATTGACAGAGTAGGGAGAAGCAGACCTGGGTTAAAATAGCTACTATTTGAAATATGTTTCCAGTTTGGCCTGTCTTAATGTGCCGATAAAATAGACATCTCTAATGTGGCCTAACTTCTACCTCGAGATCCTTTGATGTCTGAATCATATGTGATCCAACTGACAACCTATTCCCCAGGTGCCGCATTAGAGATGTGTCACAAATGGCACCCTATTTCCTATAGTGCACTTCTTTTGACCTATGAGCCCTATGAGCCGTGGTCAAAAGTTGTGCACTATAAAGGAAATAAGGTTGTATTTGACCCGAGTGGCTCCCTGAGCTCCGCTTTAGGCACTTGAACTGAAGAAACCCTCCACTGTTTTTGAAAACATGTGAAACTAAATCTGCCCAGCAGGACTTGATCTCTTAGTGGGGACAAGCTGAGACACAAACAGAGAGAATGTGAGTCCCACATTCAGTATGTAGTATTTATTACCCCATTAGCTATTATTACTCTTCCTGTGGTCCAAACAGGAATAAATCAATACATCATAATAACACGATAGTCTACGTAATAATGAAACACTACTCTACATCATAATGAAACAATTCTACACAATGTGCCATGGAGCGGAGAGAAGATTTAGCAATTTTTTAACACATTTCATGCAATCCTTCTTATTTTGACATGAGGCGGAGAGAAAAATGAGCAGTTTTACGATTTGTCCCAAATACAATGATTTTAGTTTTTGATATATTTAAGACTAGTTTATTCCTAGCCATCCATTCCAAAGCTGTCTGCAGCTCCTTGTTGAGAGTTGCAGTGATTTCACTTGCTGTGGTAGTGAACATGCATAATGTTGAATCGTCAGTGTACATAGACACACATGCTTTACTCAAAGCTAGTGGTAGGTCATTAGTAAAGATTTAAAACAGTAAAGAACCAAGACAGTTGCCCTGAGGTATACCACACTCTACCTGGTCTACATTAGAGAACCCCCTGTGTTCTGTTAGATAGGTAGCTCTCAATCCATGAACCAAGATCATAACAAATACTTTCTTTCAGCAGGTGATCGATAATGTCAAAAGCTGTCAAAAGGGATAGAACCATTTTGAGATCCATGTAGAACCTTCTCTGGAAAGGGGTCCACATGGAACCCAAACCTATTCTACTTGGAACCAACAAGGGTTCTTCAAAGGGTTCCCCTATGGGGACAGCCGAAAACCCCTTTTAGGTTCTAGATAGCACCCCTTTTCTAAGAGTGTAACAAAACAGCTCCCACAATCTTCTTACTATCAATTTCTTTCAGCCAATCATCAGTCATTTGTGTCAGTGCCGTACATGTTGAGTGCCCTTCCCTATAAGCGGGCTGAAAGTTTGTTGTTAATCAGTGTTTTCCAAAAAGCAGAGAAGGGAGCGCATGATGCTTCTTCAGTGTCCCCTGTGAGTGAATTTACACGTCCCATGTAATGTAAGTGGTAACAATGAGTTTAACCTCTTGCTCCTACCTGGCACGCAGGCATCCCATCTAGAGCTCTGGAAATGCAAATGCTCTACGCTAAATGCTAATAGTATTAGTTAAAACTCAAACGTTCATTAAAATACACATGCAGGGTATTGAATTAAAGCTACACTCGTTGTGAATCCAGGCAACAAGTCAGATTTTTAAAATGCTTTTCGGCGAAAGCATGAGAAGCTATTATCTGATAGCATGTAACACCCCAAAAGACCCGCAGGGGACGTAAACAAAATAATTAGCATAGTCGTCGCTACACAAACCGCACAAATAAAATATAAAACATTCATTACCTTTGACCATCTTCTTTGTTGGCACTCCTAGATGTCCCATAATCACTATTGGGTCTTTTTTTTCCGATTAAATCGGTTCATATATAGCCTAGATATCGATCTATGAAGACTGTGTGATAAACTGAAAAAAATAGCGTTTCATAACGTAACGTCATTTTTTAAAATTCAAAAAGTCGACGATAAACTTTCACAAAACACTTCGAAATACTTTTGTAATGCAACTTTAGGTATTAGTACACGTTAATAAGCAATAAAATTCATCAGGAGGCGATGTCAATTCTATAGGTGTCCGTCTCGAAAAAATGTCTGGAGAGAGCTCGACCAAAACATCCGGTCGGAGACCGGAGGGAATCGATTCCCTTGATTCGGTTAGACCAACAATCAAAGCTGAATCAAATGACAAGACTCTAGACAACGTGTGGAAGCTGTAGGCACTGCAACCTCGGCCTCATTTAATTCGGTTCACTTTGAACAATTCCTGGAAGTAGCGCAAGGATATTTATTTCCATTTTCAGTGATAAGATTTTCCTGCACTTTTCGATGAAACGCACGTTCTGTTATAGTCACAGCCGTGATTTAACCAGTTTTACAAACGTCTGAGTGTTTTCTATCCACACATACTAATCATATGCATATACTATATTCCTGGCCTGAGTAGCAGGGCGCTGAAATGTTGCGCGATTTTTAACAGAATGTTCGAAAAAGTAGAGGGTCGACTTAACAGGTTAATGAATTATCGTTTTGTGGCACATTCATATATTTTTTGTTGTTGCACGTTTCATAGGCCTTAAGTAGCAAACCACGGAGTCGGGGTGCATAGGCTATTTACCGAACATCAAGTTGATTAAAGTGGTCGAATAGACCTATATCCCTTTGCTATTCATAAATCATACAATGTAGTTAGTTATAAGATCTTGTTTGTATTTTCCTAGGATTTGAAGCTCATGTTGAGACTTGCCAGTGGCCGATAAAGTAACTGGAGCCTAGTGATAGGTTGTACATGAACGAATGGCTCTTTTTGAAAGGATCTTTTAGATGAACTGAACCGAATCGCATTGGTGAGAGAGCCGTTCATTTGGCTCCCTAATTTGCATACTGGTAGGCTACTACTGCTTTTTGCCAAGTATCTGGAGAGAAATTATGAAAATGATGAAAACATTCGATGAAGATGTTTATTAATATATATTAAAATATAATAAAAGAAACCCGGTTGAAGGTTATAAAAGCTAATGTCATGATACTTATATGGTATTATTATTATTGAAGATATTGATATAGGCTTACTGGTTTGATTAAAGTGTCGACAATGTCTACTGCTGCTTTCTGTGTAGCAAAAACCATGTTTAACACCTGCGTCATTCTTCAATCATACCTGCAGGGCCATTCATGGGCGCTTGACTTTGTATAAAAGTAAGGGTACACAATCTGGCGGGGTGTCTGAGGTTCCTTGATTGAAAGGTCTGAAACCCTACCAGGTCTGTGACTCACAAACACCCTGCCCCCCTCCCCTGACAATCCCACCCACAGTGATTGATTGACAGGCAAAACTGTTAAAGGGAGAGTTCACCCAAATTACTATACGACACCTTGGTTTCCTTACCGTAAGTGTCCACAGCAGCAGAGCCAATACAATACATAGTTGAAAAAACAAACATCATTGTGATAATTCATCTCTCAGTAAAGCAGTAAATATCACCTTAATCTCAAGAGAAGACACATTCCATGTTAAAAGGGTTATCTTAGTCTCCGGATCACATAGGCCGAGACAATGTCCAGAACAACTAACAACACACTGAATTCATGCATTTTCTGTCATTTTAATTGTAAAGTTGTGTCTTTCTGTTCAATACCAAAATGCGTTTTACCAATCTGGTGGGTAAAGTCGGTAATTTAGCTGTGTATTTCAGATGGAATTAAGTCAGTACAATGTACTAGAGGCCACCAAAATTGAGCTCGTTCTGCTCCGAAAAACCCCCTAGCTGGCTACTTTTTCTCTTTGGCTAACTACTTACGGAAAACACCGATTAATGTGTTTACTGTGAAATAACATTATATCTGTTCAAACTAAATTTTTTCCCAAAAGTTTACTAGCGGGCCTGTAAGCAGGCTGATTGGTCAGCTGTTTGAACCATTAAAGGGTGCTTTGCTATTCCTGGGTAGCGGAATGCCCAGGAGGTTGCACAGGAGGTTGGCGGCAACATAATTGGGGAGAACGGGCTTGTGGTAATGGCTGAAGTGGAATTGGGGGAATGGTATCAAATACACCAACACCGTGGTTTCCATGTGTTTGATTGCCATTCCATTCACTCCATTCCAGCCAATATTATGAGCCATCCTACCCTCAGCAGCCTCCTTTGGCGGAATGACTTTTGCTTCCCTCTAAGCCTGAGGGCACACGCTAGATTGCCGAGATGGCAAATAGGAGTGGAAACATAGTCCTCATCCACAGTCATTTTCCATCCAAGTTGTCAGAACCAGGTGGTTTGTCATTATTGATAAACAGCAATACTTTTTTTTTTTTTTTACCTCTTCCACACTCCACAGAATTCAAAATGACAATGCTTGTCTTTCATTATTTGGTCGGTTTTGCATAGTTATGAAGGTTCGGAGGTTGTTGTTGGCATGCTTTGCCTACATTCGCTAATCTTGCCAATGAAAATGTCATTCAAGTAGTTGGCAATATCACAGGTTTTGTGATGAATGAGCCATCTTATTTAATGACGGATGAACATGAGTTGGCCTCTTTCCCAACATTTTTATTTCAGGTACACCAAAGCTTTTTACAATCATTCTTTATATAATTTATCTTTGTTTCGGAGTACAATTTCTTCTTCAAATGGCACCCTATTCCCTATATAGTACACTACTTTTGACCAGGGTCCATAGTATTTAGTGTACTAAATAGTGAATATGGTGCCATTTGGGACAGAAACAGAGAGTACGGTTACATGCACACAATAATGTGATTATTGTGGATAGTCAGATGAATGTGTTAGTTTGATTCAAACGTTGACATGCTTTGCAAGAGGAACGATTCCCCCAATAATCCTGTTTACATGGACACATCTGAAATCATGCTACCCGATGGCACTCTGATAAATGCAGAAAATGGCAAAATCAAAATAAACGTTCTACCACAGCGAACTATGTTCTTTTGGGGAAGAATATTTGATTCTGAGTTCGGACATACAGTATAAAGTTTGTATGTGAAAAGTACTTCTACTCTGATTAAGATAAGCAGAGTAAGGTGTTTACAGGACTACTGGATAATCTGCCTACTGCCATCACCTGTTTAGTATCGAATTAATAGTGTCCATATAAACGTACTCAGACAGACTATCAGAAACAGTTTCCTGACCTGTCAAGCTCTTAATAACAACACTTTGACGTTTAAGGGAAGATTCAGACGTTTTCAAGCTCCCTGCTACTGTACAGTCTGTCATAGTGGGTTATTGGTAGCTGATGTGGATGTTTGGGCCTGGTTCTGCTAGCCCAGTAGACACACAGGGGCTGGGGCACCTTGCTTGCTGTTCTAGGCCCGAAGCATTCATGTCAGCCAGAATGATCTCAATCAATTGGACGATCGATCAGTCAATCAATCAATCAGACACTGATTTTAATTGTACTTATTAAGGAATCTGTCAACCCTCTTCTAGCGTTCCCATTCAACCAGGCTTGACCAATCAGGGGTCAGTGTCATCTTAGAACAACAAGCAGAGCCAGCTGCCGTGACAACCAACGATAGCAAACAAAGAACACCCCCCCACCCCCCACTACTATCGCCCAAATCAACCCCCTGCTCCCTCCTCTTTCCACCCTCCCTTCTTCTGTCAGGTATCTGATGCTTACCAAACTTACCTGTGAGGGGTCCTCTCCTCTCTCTAGGGGTATCTAGGTGGGGCCCCAGCTAAAAGGGGGTTTGATACAATGGAAATCCCTGTAGAAACATGTTAAAGAGTTCACGCGCGCGCGTGTGTGTGTGTGTGTGCGTGTGCGCGTGTGTATTGGGCAAAGTCTTGAGTCAAGTCTTAACAGGTGTGAGTACCTGTGTTGGTGAATTCCTCAGGCTACGGTTAGTCAGTCCTGTGAGATTTTAGAAGTAGCTAATCACCCTCCACTAAAACGACTAGACATTTCTTTAAACCTCATTGGAACAATGTATGTAGCAGGAAACAGTGTTGTTGAACTGCTTTGCACCAGAAAGACAACATACTGTATTTTGAACTATGTTTGTGTGTACTGCATGTGTGGATGCGTGCATGATTTGTGTAGTTTTGTGTACTGTATTTAGTAATGTGAGCAAATAAAATACCAGATATAGTTATGTGGTGTGACTTGACTGCAACTTGGCTGTTGTTTGTCACATATGTCCAGGGCCTGTTGTCAAGGGTAACTGTTCAGGCAGCCAGGACAGAAAGGGGGAGAGGAGTGAGGGGGGGATGGAGGGTGAGAAAACCGAAGTGCCATCGTGGGCTGCCATATTTCACCCAGCATTTCACACCCCCATGACAGGAGTGGTGTGTTTGTATGTGCATGTGTGTGACCCCCGTGCCAGGAGTTGAGGGCATTATTAGCTCTCTTTTAGTTAGAGAGAGACCCCACCCCCCCTTCCTGTTTAGAATTCCCCTCTGTCTGGTCAACCTCTTGGGAACCCAGTTTAACAGTGACGACTATGGAATGATAGATTAACAGAATTATAGAAAGTGGTCCTCGTTCTGAATCCTTTTTTCATAGATACACAGCGATTACAAACTTCGAATTTCGCTGCACTTCTTTCACCTCCATAGAAATAGAATTGACTAGAATGGATATATATGTCCTAGGAATTGTATTTATATGCTCACCCTTCTGTCTCTGATTATGTGTGGCTTACTCACACTTAGCCCCTTGTCTTATAATATAACTGTCTGGGATATTTTTCAGGTCCAAAGTCAGTTTTGCTGTTAATATCGCTGTAGTTACATTTAGGATAGGGATAATAAGAGCTCATCTGAGAGCTGTGGTTAAGTAAGAGGGGTTGCTTAGATGGGTCATCAGCAGTGGGCGTGTGGGTGGCACTTCTCACACACACCTGAGAGAGGGGACTGGACACTGGGAAAATAGACAAAGCACGATGTGTGTGTGTGTGTGTGTGTGTGTGTACACAACTGTTAGTCTGATAACCCAGTGTTACAGAGGTGTGTAGGAAAAACCCAGGACCTCGCCGTCCGACCCAACCTAAATTTGTTTCGTTTTTGGAAGAAAAAAAATGACAGAGCTTGAGGAAAGGAAACTGAGCACTAAACTGTTTACCTGGAAATAATTTGTTGGACTGGTCTCAATGTGATTCAATCCTTTTGATTCATAGTGCCTTGTTGCATCCCAAATGGTAGCCTACAGTACCAGTCAAAAGTTTGGACACACCTACTCATTCCAAGATTATTCTTTATTTCTTACTATTTTCTACATTGTAGAATAATAGTGAAGACATCAAAGCCAAGAGTGTGCAAAGCTGTCATCAAGGCAAAGGGTGGCTATTTGAAGAATCTAAAATATGAAATATATAACATATGTGTTATTTCATGGTTGTGATGTCTATTTTCTACAATGTAAAAATAGTAGAAAATAGTAAAATACTAAAACATTAAGAAAAACCCTTGACATAGCAGGTGTCCAAACTTTTGACTGGTACTGTATGCCGTGCACTACATTTGAACCAGGGCCCATCGGTTTAGGTTTAGGGAATAGTGTGCCATTTAGGACACAGACAACGTATCTGAAGTGGAATTATCTTTTACTGTAGTTTGAATGTCAAGAAGTATCATGATATGTCATCTCCATCGGGGCCTCACTTTATTTCCAAAGGATCCAATGCTAAGAAATATCAGACAGATCTTGTGTGTGTGAGTGTGTGAGTGTGTGTGTGTGTGTGTGTGTGTGTGTGTGTGTGTGTGTGTGTGTGTGTGTGTGTGTGTGTGTGTGTGTGTGTGTGTGTGTGTGTGTGTGTGTGTGTGTGTGTGTGTGTGTGTGTGCGTGCGTGCGTGCGTGCGTGCGTGTATCTATCCATGTTAGGAATTATTAGAGAAAAAACATTCTGGCAGGTGGGGGTGTAGTGTTGTCAAAGGCATTAATCAACACCTCTGAAGTAATGTTCTCTAGTAACGTTAGAAAAACACACTTTAACTTACTGATTGGGTCTGTCTTTGAAACTTTCACCAGAGAGGAGATCATATTTATACTTCGAAAGAAGTCATTCGGGTGATGAATGTTTTGGAACGGAATAATTACTGTAGCAGACTTTACAGGAATACAGTATAACTCTGAATGGCTTTTACCATGCGTTTCTATGGTATCACCTGTTGTTTAGTAATATGTTTGTTGTATGTTCTTGCCAACTGCGAACTGTTCCAATTTCTATTTTGATGGATGGATGGACGGATGGATGGACAGATAAAAGAAGGAATGGATGGGTAGAATGTAGATTGCATCTCTCATCATCCCTTTGTTCTATATAAGTCACCAAATTCATTACTAAGGCTAGATTTCCCCATCGATGGAATGTGAAGCATCCTAGAATGAAATGCCAGGGAATTAGAGCATGTGGATTTCTCAACGGGTCCCGACACAGCTAGGAGCTAGAACACGTTCTGATACCATGTGTAGAACCCTGGCAGCCTCTCTCACATTCTGCCCCATTCCCCTGACCCTACAGAGAGAAAGGGCATACGCAAGCAAGCAAGCACACACACACACACACACGCACACACTTGGTTCTTAACTAAACCCTGTTTATACGTACATGCATCCACAGCGGCTGTAAGTTAGAGACATGCTGTGGGTTAAGCCCTGGAGTTCACCACCACACGGTAGGCTAGAGGATCCAGAGAGGTGGCCACGCTGCACCGGGGAGAAGTAGACCTCACTGGGCTGAGCTTGACCCGACCCGCTGGGTCCACTGACTCTCTTCTGGAGGGGGTTAGGGGGTGAGGGGAGGTGGTGGAGCGGGGTTTTACTGCCGCCTTGTACGGCCCTCATGGGCTGAGGAGAGGGATGGAGGAATAGAGGGATGGACTGACCTGATGGATCATAGGGAGAGGTAGACGGGGCGAGGCAAAGGGGAGAAAGTGTGTTGGGGAGAAAGTTGTGCACACATACACACATGCATACACACACACACACACACACACGCACGCACGCACGCACGCACGCACGCACGCACGCACGCACGCACGCACGCACGCACACACACACACACACACACACACACACACACACACACACACACACACACACACACACACACACACACACACACACACACACACACTCCCTACCACCCTCCCCACTCCCTGGGTGGGCTCTATTCTTCTACTCACATACCTACAGGGTATGTCTGTTAGCATCAGATCTAACACTGGACTAGCTCTGCCTCCCAAATCAAATGTTATTGGTCACATACACATATTTAGCAGATGTTATTGTGGGTGTTGTGAAACGCTTGTGTTCCTAGCTCCAACAGTGCAGTAATATCTAACAATACCCACAAACCTAAAAAGTTTTAAAAAATGAATTCAAAAATGTGTGTGTGTGTGTGTGTGTGTGTGTGAGAAAGGAGCTTGAATTTGAACTGTTCCGGGAGATCATCAGGCTCAGTCTATGTGCAGTAGAGCAGTTGTGCAAGTTTACCACGTCCCGCATAGGATCTCCCAGGCCTATAGCATAACAAGTGTACCAGCTATAGTTTGCCCACCCTCCATCTCCACCTCCTCTCCTGACGTATAAAGTCACCCCTAGGAGAACAGGGGCCCCTGGGAGCCTCTTAAGGAGCTCACATGGAGCTGGGGACGGACATAGGTAACATAGGTAACATAGGTAACATACAGTATGTTACCTATGTTGCAACAGGTTACATTGAGCAGAAGCCTGTTTGTGACTGTTGTGCTTTTTGTTTCTAGCTTGGCCCTTGTATAGTGCCTCTCTACCTGTACCCCCGCACACTGACTCGGGCCCTTCTATAGTGTCTCTCTATCCGAATGCCCCCCCCCCACGTAGCCAAGGAAAGGACCCAATTAGGAGGATAGGAGGAGGGTAGGAGGAGGGTAGGAGGAGAAGGAGAGGGGGATTGCACCCTATGTTACGAGCCTTTTCTGTCCCTAAGAAAGAAGTGTGTGTGTGTGTGTGTGTGTGTGTGTGTGTGTGTGTGTGTGTGTGTGTGTGTGTGTGTGTGTGTGTGTGTGTGTGTGTGTGTGTGTGTGTGTGTGTGTGTGTGTGTGTGTGTGTGTGTGTGTGTGCGTTTGCGTTGTGGCCGGTCCTAGTCCCCAGAGAGCTGTCCGGAGAACAGCTGCCCACAGGGTTCAAAGGTCGTCTATAGTGTTCTGCCCCTGTGAAGCTGTAAAAAAAAACTATTTTTCACCAATGGCTTTGTTTCTGACGCAGAGTGGACAACCCCCCAATCCAGTATTCCAGACAGATTTTTCAGTCGTTTCTGTTTCGGGGATTAAATGAGTGAGTGAGTGAGTGAGAGAGAGAGAGAGAGAGATGGCTGTCACGTTATGTCTGAGGAGGTGTTCAGGGTCTTTATGTATGGAGGTCGTGAACCAATAGAGGGCCACAAATCAACACAATTTACTGATCCTTATAGCACCCCTAGAAGCTGTAAAATAAAGGGGCACTCTACTCTTTCTCCTCCACATTCACTTGGACTCGAACCCGGATCTCTCTTTCTTTTTATCTTTGTCTTTCTCCTTTGCCTGTCATATTATCTGAAGGGTAGTGGGATAAAGAGATATGAGGAATATATTAAATCAAAAATTAGGGAGATAGGGAGGCAGTTGAATGTAGGGAGCGAGAGAGCGTTAGGCTTGGTATAACTTGGGGAGGCAAGGCAGTAACCAGTAACAATGAATACATTTACATTACATTTAAGTCATTTAGCAGACGCTCTTATCCAGAGCGACTTACAAATTGGTGCATTCACCTTATGACATCCAGTGGAACAGCCACTTTACAATAGTGCATCTAAATCTTTTAAGGGGGGGGGGGTGAGAAGGATTACTTTATCCTATCCTAGGTATTCCTTAAAGAGGTGGGGTTTCAGGTGTCTCCGGAAGGTGGTGATTGACTCCGCTGTCCTGGCGTCGTGGGGGAGTTTGTTCCACCATTGGGGGGCCAGAGCAGCGAACAGTTTTGACTGGGCTGAGCGGGAACTGTACTTCCTCAGTGGTAGGGAGGCGAGCAGGCCAGAGGTGGATGAACGCAGTGCCCTTGTTTGGGTGTAGGGCCTGATCAGAGCCTGGAGGTACTGAGATGCCGTTCCCCTCACAGCTCCGTAGGCAAGCACCATGGTCTTGTAGCGGATGCGAGCTTCAACTGGAAGCCAGTGGAGAGAGCGGAGGAGCGGGGTGACGTGAGAGAACTACAGATGGTGATAACACTATATATACAAAAGTATGTGGACACCCCTTCAAATTAGTGGATTCGGCTATTTCAGACACACCCGTTGCTGACAAGTGTAGAACGGCCTGTACTGAAGAGCTCAGTGACTTTCAACATGGCACCGACATAGGATGCCACTTTTCCGACAAGATAGTTTGTCAAATGTCTGCGCTGTTAGAGCTGCCGCGGTCAACTGTAAGTGCTGTTATTGTGAAGTGGAAGTGTCTTGGAGCTAATACGGCTCAGCCGCGAAGTGGTAGGCCACACAAGCTCACAGAATGTGACCCGCCAATTGCTGAAGAGTGCATTGCATAACAATTGTCAGTCCTCGATTGCAACACCCACTCCCGAGTTCCAAACTGCCGCGGGAAGCAACATCAGCACCAGAACTGTTCATCGGAGCTTCATGAAATGGGTTTCCATGGCTGAGCAGTCGCACACAAGCCTAAGATCACCATGCACAGTGCCACGCGTCAGCTGGAGAGGTGTAAAGGTCGCCGCCATTGGACTCTGGAGCAGTGGCAACGCATTCTCTGGAGCACTCAATAACGCTTCACCATCTGCCAGTCCGTCAGATTAGTCTGGGTTTTGGCGGATGCCAGGAGAACAGTACCTGCCCCAATGCATAGTGCCAACTGTAAAGTTTGATGGAAGAGGAATAATGGTCTGGGGCTGTTTTTCATGGCCCCTTAGTTCCAGTGAAGGTGAATCGTAATGCTACATCATACAGTACAGTGACATTATAGACGATTCTGTGCTTCCAACTTTGTGGCTACAATTTGGGAAGGCCCTTTGCTGTTTCAGCATGACAATACCCCCATGCACAAAGCAAGGTCAATACAGAAATGGTTTTGTGAAGATCGATGTGGAAGACAGGCCTGCACAGAGTCCCGACCTCAACCCCATCGAACACTTTTGGGATGAACGGAACGCCGACTGCGAGCCAGGCATAATCGCCCAACATCAGTGCCCGACCTCACTAATGCTCTTGTGGCTGAATGGAAGCAAGTCCCCACATAAATATTCCAACATCTCGCGGGAAAAGCCTTCCCGGAAGAGTGGAGGCTGTTATAGCAGAAAAGGGGGGATCAACTCCATATTAATGGCCATCATTTTGGAATGAGATGTTCGAAGAGCAGGTGTCCACATACTTCTGATCATGTCGTTTCTGTGAGCATGACTGCCTCTGACTGTGATCGCTATGGAA
The DNA here is from genome assembly GCF_023373465.1 of Oncorhynchus keta. Classification (NCBI taxonomy): domain Eukaryota; kingdom Metazoa; phylum Chordata; class Actinopteri; order Salmoniformes; family Salmonidae; genus Oncorhynchus; species Oncorhynchus keta. Next base: position 32,365,444 of record NC_068433.1, on the reverse strand, counting down.
TTCCCCTTACACATCTTGCCTAAGAACTGCGCTTATCCCTGGTATATTGTCCATAAAACATACCCCTTATAGATGGATGGATGGATGGATGTGTGGTTTCGGGGTAATAGAGTGCCAATGGTTTCCGTGTCAAGTCAATATGACCTCTCGGTTGAACTCATCCCAAGTCGTCTATTTCCTCTCTCCTCCCTTCCCTCTCTTCTTTTCTTTCCTCTTTCCTCTCCTTCAAGGAATTCCTGGGGAATGTTCAGCTCAGGTTTTTTCCCCCTTCCAGATCTGTCCGTCTTTCACAAAGCTGTCAGTGTGCCGAGGGGCCTGGAATACCAGAGCGGGGGATTCATCCCTTGTATCCTCCGTCCCTCCACCCCTCCCTCCACCCCTCTGTTGTTGAACGAGGGAGAGATATAAAGACTATTGTGCCCCTTTAATCTTCTGTGGGTCGGGACAGCTTTTCTTTTGCTGTTTCGTCTTGTAACATAACACAGGGCTCCCCCTCTCTTCCCCATCTTCTCCCTCTCTCCCCTCTTTTCTTATCTCCCTCCTAGAGCAGAATACCTGCAGATGTAACACACCTTTCATCCCTTCATCTCCCACCTTCCTCTTTTCCCCTTCTCTCTATCTGACCTGGTCTGCATTAGGTGGGAGGAGGTGTGTGTGTGTGTGTGTGTGTGTGTGTGTGTGTGTGTGTGTGTGTGTGTGTGTGTGTGTGTGTGTGTGTGTGTGTGTGTGTGTGTGTGTGTGTGTGTGTGTGTGTGTGTGTGTCAGAGAGGGTATTAATCACCTACACTGGCAATTAAGCTAATTTCAACAATCCTTCTCAGATTTGAGAGTGAGATGATAATTCCAGACGGAGAGCCAGAGTGAGAGACAGAGAATGCAAAATACATAATTAGACAAGTATTTAAAGAGGGGGAATGTAGATGGAGAGAGAGACACGGATGATGGAAGGAGGAAGAGAAGGAGAGAGTGAGACAAGATAATGGGGAAAAAAAGAGAGCGAGAGAGAGAGTCATAAACCATGAGTGAGTGTGAGTGACAGATAGCGAGCTGACAGTGATTACCTGTTTGTGTTAAGGTCCCTAGGGGCACCTGAAACTGTCCCCTTGACAAAAAGTACAAATACCACACACACACCCCTTACAGGAAAAATCACACGATTTCACGTTAAGATCACATGATTTCACATAAAATCGCATGATTTCACATAAAATCGCATGATTTCACATAAGATCACATGATTTCACATAAGATCACATGAAAACATGGGTTTTTGGAACTTCACGTGCTCACTGCATCAGTCACATGCTTATAAAAAAACATGCAAGAACGTGCACACACAAGACACAAGGATAATCAATCGACGTATCGGCAGTCATTACTGTTGAATGACAAGACAACCTTTTTGGTTTCTTCAGGTGTTCTCTTCCTCAAATCCTCACCTGTGTGTGTGTGTGTGTGTGTGTGTGTGTGTGTGTGTGTGTGTGTGTGTGTGTGTGTGTGTGTGTGTGTGTGTGTGTGTGTGTGTGTGTGTGTGTGTGTGTGTGTGTGTGTGGGCTGGGTGAGTGTGTTGGCTGGGTGAGTGTGTTGGCTGGACGAGTGTGTTGGCTGGGTGAGTGTGTTGGCTGGGTGAGTGTGTTGGCTGGATGAGTGTGTTGGCTGGGTGAGTGTGTTGGCTGGGTGAGTGTGTTGGCTGGGTGAGTGTTTTGGCTGGGCGAGTGTTTTGGCTGGGCGAGTGTGTTGGCTGGGCGAGTGTGTTGGCTGGGCGAGTGTGATGGCTGGGCGGGTGTGTTGGCTGGGCGAGTGTGTTGGCTGGGTGAGTGTGTTGGCTAAGTAATGGTGTGTTGGCTAAGTAATGGTGTGGTGGCTGGGTGAGTGTGTAGGCTGGGTGAGAGAGAGAGAGAGAGAGAGACGACAGGAAAAAAAAGATGCTCATTTTCTTTGATTGTTTACCTGACATTTTATTCACGCAGGTGAAAGAGCTGTGTGTGTGTGTGAGAGAGAGAGTTTGCGTGCGTTCGTACCTGCCTGTATGTGTGTTCAGTAGGACACTGCACCGACATGTCTACCTTGGGTCTACACCTGGCTCTGCCTCTGTGTACCATAAGCTCTTTTCACATCCTAACATTTACCTTTCCGCTCCGTTGGTACGAAATGCATGGAGATAAACTGTCTGTTTTTAATGTCTTGTTGAAACACGCTGAAACAGGGTCAATGTAGAGGTTGTTATCGATAAAACATCACATGAGGTGCAGAGTGTTGGGTTGTGTCCTGCTGGGGCAGAACTACTACTGCACTGCAGGCGTTTCAACATCAGTTGATCATGTCATTTCAGATGCATGAGGTTAGCTTCATATCTCACAATGTTGGCCACCATTAATTGGGTATTTGAGTGCTAATAAAATAAAAGCGAACTCTTATGTCTGCCAAGTATGAGGGGTTTAGATGAGGTTCACCGGCATTCACTGAGGCTCTCATCTCTCGTTTCATGATGGGCACGGACACGTAGCCTACATCATGGAGGGGGTTTTACACACGTAGCCTACATCATGGAGGGGGTTTTACACACGTAGCCTACATCATGGAGGGGGTTTTACACACGTAGCCTACATCATGGAGGGGGTTTTACACACGTAGCCTACATCATGGAGGGGGTTTTACACACGTAGCCTACATCATGGAGGGGGTTTTACACACGTAGCCTACATCATGGAGGGGGTTTTACACACGTAGCCTACATCATGGAGGGGGTTTTACACACGTAGCCTACATCATGGAGGGGTTTTACACACGTAGCCTACATCATGGAGGGGGTTTTACACACGTAGCCTACATCATGGAGGGGGTTTTACACACGTAGCCTACATCATGGAGGGGGTTTTACACACGTAGCCTACATCATGGAGGGGGTTTTACACACGTAGCCTACATCATGGAGGGGATTTTACACACGTAGCCTACATCATGGAGGGGTTTTACACACGTAGCCTACATCATGGAGGGGTTTTGAGAGGATGGGACACGTTTTTAATAGCCTACATCATGGAGGGGTTTTACACACGTAGCCTACATCATGGAGGATTTCAAAGTGCACAGAAACGCCTAAAAGCCAGTAAGCAATCATGGACGGTGGCTGGATTTTCCGCTCTCACACGTAGCCTACTTCATGGATTGGTCTAAAATATCCCTGGGTTTTAGCACTTTGGATCATGTTTTTAAGGCCTATTGCCATCATGGAGGGTTTTACACAGGTCATTTGCCTACTGAAATCATGGAGGGGTTTTACACAGGGAACAATCAAAATGTCAGCATTCACTGTTTTACTCCCCCTCAGAGTTTATAATTTAATAAAGCTGCACCGTCTTGTGACTTTTTATTGATAATGACCTATTGTCTGGAATGAAACGACGGAATGTGATCGAGATTTGACATCTCGTGGTGATGAAGCACTCAAGTGTGTGGCGCACATTTTGAAACCTGTGTTTGGTGAGAGAGAAATATACACCTTCTTCACTCAGGGATCTCGTTCTTTCTCTTCCGTTCATTACTGAGACTTCCTGTCTGTCTGTCTTCACTGTCCCTACCGGTGACCGCTCATTGACGGATTAGGGAGAGCAACACCCAGATACCACCTCTGTTAAGGCCCCTCAAAGACGACTCCCAGAGTCTGATTTCCCCAGATTTGAGAATGCCGACGCTCCAAAGGACTGCATAAGGCTGTAGACCCATTACCCTCTCATTGGGCATTTGCCCACCTGTTGTCCCGGTCCACTGCTGTCCTCTTAAATCCACATCCCAGGGAAGGATCCTTCCTTTTATCCTGTAGTGTTGAAACCTGCTAGTGGGAGAAAACGTTAGGAAGACACTTCACCTGTTTTGAATAAGGATAAACTGTTCATGTAAAGCAGCTGTCCTCTACCTCCCACAGACAAACATGCAAGCACACACACACACACACACGCACGCACACACACACACACACACACACACACACACACACACACACACACACACACACACACACACACACACACACACACACACACACACACACACACACACACACACACACATTCGCACACCTGCTTGGATGAGGGAAGACTATGTCTAATGTCACGTGGTCATGTGTCTCTAACCCTACTGGAGATGTGTGTGTGTGTGGCAAGCAGAGTTCAGTGCCAGGTGCCTCTTCCCATGAATGGTTATGAAGCTAGAAGCTTTTCCTCTTTGGAGAGACAGAAAAGAATACTGCTGCGGCTACCAATGAAGGGAATGATGAATGAATGAGGAGATGACTCTGAAAAGAGAGCGAGACGGTGAGATATATACAGAGGAATGTTCATATAACTGGACAAGTTTATATGGTGCCACATTCTTACTTTATATATATATTATTATTATTTTATTACATGTCACTGTACAGACGTTCTAAGGCTGCTGTATCTCCTCTTGGTGAAAGAAAGACAGGGTGATGACAGAGTGTATGGATATACATGTACAGAAGAGTATATGGAAGTAAGATTCATGTGTCTGCATTTCAGAGGGCAGCACCTTGCAGATTAGTCATTGTTACCCCAGGTGTGTGTGTGCGTGTGTGAGTGTATGTGTAGTACCTCTGGGGTACAGACACACACACACACACACACACACACACACACACACACACACACACACACACACACACACACACACACACACACACACACACACACACACACACACACACACACACATAGGTACCCACTTCACCTGAGTGACACACACAGCTGGTTTGGAGAGCCATCCACTTCCTGACTCCCACCATCCGTCTGTCTTAGTGACCTCCCACAACCCCCGGCTTTTTGGGCTGCTTTGATTTATGACCTTTGAACCCCAAAGTCAGAATGGAACACCTGCTCAGGTCGGTGGGAAAGACAGGGAAACAGGATATAAAGAGGAGAGGAAAGAAGGGGATAAGTGGTCAGAGGGGTGGAGGTATGGGGACTGGATGTGTCTGATCCAGGGTTAGTGGAAATGTGTGGTACACACACACACACTATCTTTGTTAAAGTTGGTCATTTGTCCATGTTTAGAGCATTGCAGATAGAAATGTTTCACTTAGAACTCACCAGATCCTATGTTCCACATAATAGAAAGATGTGTCTGTTCTATACAATACATTGTCATAGTCAGTTGCCATGGTGCCCTAGTAGTAGCCTAAGAAGAGAGTGTTTTTAATAGCTTTTTAAAAAATCTGCTGTTTTGTTTATGATAACATTGAGTTTTGTTGCATAATTCTGGTGGTTTTGACCCACGGATTTGCAGAGGGACTGGCCGGTCAACTCTTTTTGGCTAGCTAGTTTTGTTCGAATGATGCATCTGTACCAGCTTTTTTGTTTTCCCTGGCAGCTGGTTCCTGATCTTGAAAACATGAATTGAAGAGTCACCTGAAGCTTGAGAGGAATGGGAGATAGCAGTAGAGGAATGCAGTACAGAGGCAGAGGGCTCCTAGTGAGGACGGCTGGCTACTGTACTACTCTGAACTGTGTGTGGTGAGCTGTCTGGTGCCCAGATCTGCTGAGGCATCACGTAAGTGGGTGTCATACATTGTGAAGGAGGAAGTCCGGTAACTACACGACTCAGGCTGGTTCCCAGAGTAGCCTTCTACATGATCGTCACCAGACAACCAGCTCCCTGACCACCTCAGTCTGATCAAGCGTTGAATTGTCTCTCTCCAACATTGGAAGATGGGTGCACTCAAAGACTTGGTCTCTATTGAGGTGGCAGGTAGCCTATTGGTTAGAGTGCTGGGCCAGTAACCGAAAGGTTGCCAGATCGAATCCCCGAGTTGACTGAAATCTGTCTTTCTGCCCCCCTGAATAAGGCAGTTAGCCTACTGTTCCCCGGTTGCCAAAGACATGGATGTAAATTATGGCAGCCCCCCGCATCTCTCTGATTCAGATGGGTTGGGTTAAATGCATTCAGTTGTACAACTGACTCGTTATCTCCCTTTCCCTATTGGTTGACCTAACTATAGCTAGGCTACTCATAATGATGCTTGTTTACTTTTTGAAGCTCTTTGAGATTGTTATGAAAAGCGCTATAGAAATGTTATAAATTATTATGATTATTTCTACGACTGTCATCCCTTAGCCTTCCTTCAGCCTTCCCTCAGCCTTCATTCAGCCTTCCTTCAGTCTTCCTTCAGCCTTCCTTCAGCCTTCCCTCAGCCTTCCCTCAGCCTTCCCTCAGCCTTCCTTCAGTCTTCCTTCAGCCTTCCTTCAGCCTTCCCTCAGCCTTCCCTTCAGCCTTCCCTCAGCCTTCCCTCAGCCTTCCTTCAGTCTTCCTTCAGCCTTCCTTCAGCCTTCCCTCAGCCTTCATTCAGCCTTCCCTCAGCCTTCCCTTAGCCTTCCCTCAGCATTTCTTCAGCCTTCCCTCAGTCTTTCCCCAGCCTACCTTCAGCCTTCCTTCAGCCTCCCCTCAGCCTTCCTTCAGCCTTCCCTCAGCCTTCCCTCAGCCTTCCACTGGACAGGGCCGTCCTGGCAGAAGCACTGTGATGTCATAATGTCTGAGTTATATCTGGACTCACATATCTGATTTATATGTCCTTGAGGGGAAGGGAAATTCTATCTTTTATTTCATTGTTTTTAATCTGCTTACTGCTGCCCTTTCTAGACAGATGGATTTGTGCTAAAAGGTTTATTACAAAGAGCAGATTTTATGAAGCATGTTTATGTCATGTTTTTTTCTGTTTTGATGGCACGGTTAAAGGTAGACACACACCGTGCCATTCCGGAGTATGACATGATGTTTTCCTATTATAGATAGAGGGAATTGGATGTCTCTGTTGGTTTACTGGTTATGACACTGATGCTACTTATACCACGTTATTCTGAGACGGTCGAGAGTGTGTGTGTGTGTGTGTGTGTGTGTGTGTGCGTGTGCGTGTGCGTGTGTGTGCATGTGTGTGTGTGTGCGTAATGGAGAACTAAAATAAGTATTCTCAACAAGCCAACTGATTAATGTGGAGCCAGTGTGGGCAACACTTTACATTACAGTCAGTGGCTGAAGACAAACGGATACACAGTGCCCAAGTGATTCAGATTGATGTGTTTCACCTTTGCTCTCAGGCCACATAGCTTGCCACTGGTTTGAGTCCCTAGATGTGTCTAACTAATAATTTGTGTGGTATTTGTATAGAATAGGGTGCCATTTGGGACCACACTATCCGACAAATGTTGCTCTTCTACTCTTCAGGATGCACATACTGAGGAGCCCAATGAGGAGCTGGGAAACAGGGGCACATAAAGTCACGGGGCACATAAATGGCCTTAACACCGTGACTTATGACCTAGTGGTACTAAATAAATGTGGACTTGGGGCCAGAAGCCCATCCAGCTCTCCTTAATTACACATTAACACTGCATAGAGACCACTCACTGAGACATGGTATTTAGTGAGGTTAGCACTTCTTCCAAACACATGGCTCTCTATGGGAAACGGATCATTGAGAAATGGTATGTACCGGGGTGAGCTTTAATACCTATACTATTCTATATGTGCCCTGGTCAAAAGTAATGCACTATAAAGGTTATAGGGTTCCATTTGGGAGGCTGATAGCTAGATATATGAGGATGGCAAGGGAGTGCATGGACTCATTTGACCATGTACTTTCAAGGAAAATGTCAAAGGTTGAGATTTCTAGGTTAGTGGAGGCAGAAGGACATAGAAGTGCAAATAAGTGAAAGAGGGTTAGGTTTAGTAAGTTCTATGATATGTAATAACTTGCCCTCTGAGAGAGAGGGGAGAGCGAGAGAGAGAGAGAGAGAGACTGCCTGCCTGCCTGACTGCCTGCTATCCTTCCTTTTGTATCTCTCCCAGATTGACATTTCATTATAACGTGAAATGTCCCAGTGCAGCCTCAGGCTAGCACGTTTACCTCTGAAGAGTGTGTGCTTTAGTTTAGTTACGCAATGGAAACACTTAGATATGCCCCTGTGGGACACAGTTACATCGCTCTCTCTTTGCCAGCCAATAGATACAGTTGAAGTTGGAAGTTTACATACACTTAGGTTGGAGTCATTAAAACTAATTTTTCAACCACCACGAATTTCTTGTTAACCAATTATAGTTTTGGCAAGTCGGTTAGGACATCTACTTTGTGCATGGCACAAATACTTTTTCCAACAATTGTTTACAGACAGATTATTTCACTGATAATTCACTGTATCACAATTCCAGTGGGTCAGAAGTTTACATACACTAAGTTAACTGTGCCTTTAAACAGCTTGGAAAATTCCACAAAAGTATGTCATGGTTTTAGAAGCTTCTGATAGGCCAATTGACATCGTTTGAGTCCATTGGAGGTGTACCTGTGGATGTATTTCAAGGCTTACCTTCTAACTCAGTGCCTCTTTGCTTGACATAATGGGGAAAACAGAAGAAATCAGCCATGACCTCAGAACAAAAATTGTAGACCTCCACAAGTCTGGTTCATCCTTGGGAGCAATTTCCAAATGCCTGAAGGTACCACGTTCATCTGTACCAACAATAGTACGCAAGTATAAACACCATGGGACCACACAGCTGTCATACCGCTCAGGAAGGAGACGCGTTCTGTCTCCTAGAGATTAATGTACTTTGGTGCGAAAAGTGCAAATCAATCCCAGAACAACAGCCAAGGACCCTGTGAAGATGCTGGAGGAAACAGGTACAAAATGTTCTATATCCACAGTAAAACGAGTCCGATATTGACATAACCTGACAGGCCACTCAACAAGGAAGAAGCCACTGCTCCAAAACCGCCATAAAAAAAGCCAGACTCCGGTTTGCAACTGCACATGGGGACAAAGATGGTACTTTTTGAAGAAATGTCCTCTGGTCTGATGAAACAAAAATAGAACTGTTTGGCCATAATGACCATCATTATGTTTGGAGGAAAAGGGGGAGGCTTGCAAGCCGAAGAACACCATCCATACCTTGAAGCACAGGGGTGACAGCATCATGTTGTGGGGGTGCTTTGCTGCAGGAGGGACTGGTGCACTTCACAAAATAGATGGCATCATGAGGATGGAAAATTACGTGGATATATTGAAGCAACATCTCAAGACATTAGTCGGGAAGTTAAAGCTTGGTCGCAAATAGGTCTTCCAAATGGACAATGACCCAAGTATACTTCCAAAGTTATGGCAAAATGGCTTAAGGACAACAAATTCAAGGTATTGGAGTGACCACCACAAAGCTCAATCCTATAGCAAATGTGTGGGCAGAAAAAGCGTGTGCGAGCGAGGAGGTCTGCAAACCGGACTCAGTTACACCAGCTCTGTCATGTGGAATGGGCCAAAATTCACCCAGCTTATTGTGGGAAGCTTTTGGAAGGCTACCCGAAACGTTTGACCCAAGTTAAACAATTTAAAGGCAAATACTGATTGAGTGTATGTAAACTTCTGACCCAGTGGGAATGCAATGAAAGAAATAAAAGCTGAAATAAATAATTCTCTCAACCATTATTTTGACATTTCACATCCTTAAAATAAAGTTGTGATCCTAACTGACCTAAAACAGGGTATTCTTACCAGGTTTAAATGTCAGGAATTGTGAAAACTGAGTTTAAATGTATTTGGCTAAGGTGTATGTAAATTTCTGACTTCAACTGTGTCTATTTTCCATCTCTTTCAATATTTTCAAACTATTTCTGTATCAATGTATCTATTTGTGTAAAGGAGTGTTCCATAGTTACTCTATGACTGTGTTCCAAATGGCACCATATTCCCTATGGGCCCTGGTCAAAAATAGTGCACTATATAGGGGATAGGGTGCCATTTGGGATGCAGGCTAGATCTAAGCCCTCTCTACACATGGCAGGAATTAGGAAATAGATAAGTGGTGAGGGGCGTTCTAGTCTGTAACAACTCTCATAATGAAGAACCGTGGGTTTCCGCCGAGCGATCTGTGTTGTTTCGACGGCCCACCCCAAACTGCCCAGGGACCCCCAACATGAAAGTAGTGTGTGTGTGTTTGTGTGTGTCAGACATTCTAGAATCGTACAGGGGTTACACACGCAACTTCAAACAGTCTGACGGTTTTGAAACCATATTTTGGTGTTTTAAAAAAACCTGATGGGATTCCTTCCCTTTTCTCACCTCTTTCCTCTCTTCTTTTTTTTCTTCTCTCCTTTCTCCCTCTACCTCTGTGTCTGATTGTAAATCATCCATCTTATTTTCTCATCCGTCTCTTTCCCTCCCTCCCTCTCTCTCTCTCTCTCTCTCTCTCTCTCTCTTTCTCTCTCTCTCCCCTACTCCATGCCCTCTCTCTTGTACCTCTCCCTCTCTCTTTCCCCCACTCTCCATGTCTATCCCCCTCTCCACATTCTCTCACCCCCTTTCTCTATTCAGTGTTCAGGGTGTATTTTACTGGGTGCAATCAAAAGTTTCTATGCTCTAATGGTCTGTAGGTAACTCTGTTGTTCCCTATTCACCCTGGCCCTGGGGACAAAAGAGAGGAGAGAGGGAAGCGAAAGAAAGAGGATAAGTTAGTAGCTGAACAAAAGAGACGTTCGGGGAGATATTTTAATGCGAGCCTGAAAGGGACATTGTTTGGAGGAGGAGAAAACAGAGGGATGGGTGGATGGAGGGGGGAAGGGAAAGGAGGGAAGAGATTCTCTCGCGAGTAATGAGGTTAATAAATGAGGGAACATGGTTTTCTAAATGTCCAAAGCCTTACAGTCATCATTAACCTCCCGGTCAGGCTTCTCTCTCATTGAGGTAAGTATACATACATGCACGGACATACACACACTCACACATACATACACACAGGGAAAATTCCTCTGGTTTAGATAGCTCAGCTCAGATTACAGTTGAAGTCGGAGTCATTAAAACTCGTTTTTCAACCTCTCCACAAATTTCTCGATTAACAAACTATAGTTTTGGCAAGTTGGTTAGGACATCTACTTTGTGCATGACACAAGTAATTTTTCCAACAATTGTTTACAGACAGATTATTTAACTTATAATTCACTGTATCACAATTCCAGCGAGTCAGGAGTTTACATAGAAGCTTTTGATAGGCTTATTGACATAATTTGAGTCAATTGGAGGTGTACCTGTGGATGTATTTCAAGGCCTACCTTCTAACTCTTTGCTTGACGTCATGGGGAAATCAAAAGAAATCAGCCAAGACCTCAGAAAAATAATTGTAGACCTCCACAAGTCTGGTTCATCCTTGGGAGCAATTTCCAAACGCCTGAAGGTACCATGTTCATCTGTACAAAAAATCGTATGCAAGTATAAACACCATGGGACCACGCAGCCATCATACCATTCAGGAAGGAGAAGCATTCTGTCTCCTAGAGATGAATGTACTTTGGTACGAAAAGTGCAAATCAATCCCAGAACAACAGCCAAGGACCTTGTGAAGATGCTGGAGGAAACAGGTACAAAAGTATCTATAAAACGAGTCCCATATCGACATAATCTGAAAGGCCGCTCAGCAAGGAAGAAGCCACTGCTCCAAAACCGCCATAAAAAAGCCAGACTATGATTTGCAACTGCACATGGGGACAAAGATCATACTTTTTGGAGAAATGTCCTCTGGTCTGATGAAACAAAAATAGAACTGTTTGGCCATAATGACCATTGTTATGTTTGGAGGAAAAAGGGGAGGCTTGCAAGCCGAAGACCACCATCCTAACCGTGAAGCACAGGGGTGGCAGCATCATGTTGTGGGGGTGCTTTGCTGCAGGAGGGACTAGTGCACTTCACAGAATAGATGTCATCATGAGGAAGGAAAATTATGTGAATATATTGAAGCAACATCTCAAGACATCAGTTAGGAAGTTAAAGCTTGGTTGCAAATGGGTCTTCCAAATGGACAATGACCCCAAGTATACTTCCAAAGTTGTGGCAAAATGGACAAGAAAGTCAAGGTACAGTATTGGAGTGGCCATCACAAAGCCCTGACCTCAAATTGGAGGGCAGAACTGAAAAAGCGTGTGCGACCGAGGAGGCCTACAAACCCGACTCAGTTACATCAGCTTTGTCAGGAGGAATGGGCCAAAATTCACCCAACTTATTGTGGGAAGCTTGTGGAAGGCTACCCGTAACCTTTGACCCAAATTAAACAATTTAAAGGCAATGCTACCAAATTCTAATTGAGTGTATGTAAGCTTCAAGAATTGCGAGACGGCCTCCCGGGTGGCGCAGTGGTTAAGGGCGCTGTACTGCAGTGCCAGCTGTGCCATCAGAGTCCCTGGGTTCGCGCCCAGGCTCTGTCGTAACCGGCCGCGACCGGGAGGTCCGTGGGGCGAGGCACAATTGGCCTAGCGTCGTCCGGGTTAGGGAGGGCTTGGTCGGTAGGGATATCCTTGTCTCATCGCACACCAGCGACTCCTGTGGCGGGCCGGGCGCAGTGCGCGCTAACCAAGGTTGCCAGGTGCACGGTGTATCCTCCGACACATTGGTGCGGCTGGCTTCCGGGTTGGATGCGCGCTGTGTTAAGAAGCAGTGCGGCTGGTTGGGTTGTGTATCGGAGGACGCATGACTTTCAACCTTCGTCTCTCCCGAGCCCGTACGGGAGTTGTAGCGATGAGACAAGATAGTAGCTACTACAACAATTGGATACCATGAAATTGGGGAGAAAAAGGGGTAAAAAAAGAGAGAAAAAAAGAAAAGAAAAAAAAATAATAATTGCGAGACCAACAAGCAGCGATGGGGTCAGACGCCAAGAGCCATGGTCAAACTCCAACTGGTGTTCCCTATGTAGGTGCTGTCCAGCCATGCTGACAAAAGAGGAATGTCTGCCATGCAACACATTCAATTTCGGACAGTTCTTACTGGAGAGGGTCACTGCAGACCCAATGGATTGTGTGACGGACCATCAAAGTTCTGACACACATATGGATAGAGTGGTGCTGGAGACGTTCTTTAGAACCTCCAAGATCAACTGGCAGCAACAGCCTAGACCACCTGGATCAGGAGGGCAAATGACAAACAAGTAAGTTCTTTTGCTGTCGATAGCTAGCTAGCAACATAAGCTCTCTTTTTACACAAGGGTAGTGTCGTTCAGTACAGTGTAATTTTGTGATCGATTCGGCCTGAATTGGGCTTGCTAGAACCACCTCGAACCAAACTGTCCAAGTTGAGCCAACTTGCTTTGTTTGCTATACCCAAAATGTACTGTAGACTAACATTATAGCTAGCTAATGTTATCTAGCTAGCCTTGCTAACTCATTATGAGAACAACTGGACATTTGTTTTGATGATGCTGACAAAGAGTAAAGGAATGACTTTGGCTTCATGACTCATATTAGTCTTTCAGTAACTATACCTGTGTGGTGTAGCAAGCTAAAGTGTGTCTGTGAGATGTGTAATATTATGTTACAGTAGAAATGCAGAGAGCACACAATAGCATTTTTGTCATTCTGTCATTCTCTTACAGACGTTGTGCATAGTTCAAGGGCACTTTGGCAAATTTTTCACCTACTCGGCTTGGGAATTCCAAACCAGCGACCTTTGGGGTACTGGCCCAACACTCTTAACCGCTAAGCTACTGTACAAGCCGCCCCAGACAGGCAATATCGCCTGGTGGCCTACAGATTATTTTCGGAGTTTGTTCTACGTGGGGAGAAGCATGGCAGAGGACACCGAATCCCTTTGCCTGCCGTGTGTTGTTGGGCCCATTCAAGCAATTTATCCCTCACACGATGGACAGTATGTCGGATACAAATGAGTTGATTGACTCGAGGAGATGTGAAAGGTCCCATAACAACAATCTCCCCTTGTATCACAGAGACTACGAACACCTCACTGCATCCCCCAAAAACAAACCATACAGTATACAAGTATTCCCTTTGCAAAACCGTGGTATTTATTATAGGAGTTAGTAGTATATTTCCCTTCCAATGTATACTGTATATGTCATTCAAAACCATAACTGTTCCTGCATACTGCTGTGTAAACTCACCTCGGTCTCCAGGGCAAATAAACGTAGTCTTCAATACAAGTCATGTCTACCTATTTGCTACATTGACTGACTAATCTACTGTTTTATTGAAACATGTTTACTTGGCCAACAATTGAAAGTTGAAATGATACACCAGCTCCTTGCATTTTCTGTTGGGAGTAAGATTGTAGGGGGTGACTTCCAAATCTCATCAATATCACAATGAATTCATCCAGAAGTTAGAGTCAGCACTTTATTGGTTTCTGATGCAGCTGGAATCATTTAGTCACTTCTCAGTACATGTGTAAAAAAGATTATATAAAGCATTTTATCGAACTCTGAAAGTATTCAAAACCCCTTTACTTTTCCCACATTTTGTTACGTTACAGCCTTATTCTAAAATTGATTCAATATTTTTCTAAACACAATAACCCATAAATGACACATTTATTAAATGTAAAAAAACATAAATATCACATTTACATAAAAATTCAGACCCTTTACTCAGTACTTTGTTGAAGCACCTTTGGCAGCGATTACACCCTAGAATCTCTTGGGTATGACGCTACAAGCTTGGCACACCTGTATTTGGGGAATTTTTCCCATTCTTCTCTGCAGATCCTGTCAAGCTCTGTCAGGTTGGATGGGGAGCGTTGCTGAACAGCTATTTTCAGGTCTCTCCAAAGATGTCTGGGCACTGGCTGGGCCACTCAAGGACATTCAGAGATTTGTCCCGAAGCCACTTCTGCGTTGTCTTGGCTGTGTGCTTAGGGTTGATGTCCTGTTGGAAAGTGAACCTTCGCCCCAGTCTGAGGTTCTGAGTGCTCTGGAGCAGGTTTTCATCAAGGATCTCTCTGTACTTCGCTCCGTTCATCTTTCCCTCGATCCTGACTAGTCTCCCAGTCCCTGCCGCTGAAAAACTTCCCCACAGCATGATGCTGCCACCACCATGCTTCACCATAGGGATGATATTGGCAAGGTGGTGAGCGGTGCCTGGTTTCCTCCAGACGTGTGTTCAATCTTGGTTTCATCAGACCAGAGAATCTTGTTTCTCATGGTCTGAGAATCTTTAGGTGCCTTTTGGTAAACTTCAAGTGGGCTGTCATTTGCCTTTTACTGAGGAGTGGCTTCCATTTGGCCACTCTACCATAAAGGCCTGATTGGTGGAGTGCTGCAGAGATGGTTGTTCTTCTAGAAGGTTCTCCCAGCTCTACAGAGGATCTCTGGAGCTCTGTCAGATTGACCATTTGAGTTCTTGGTCACCTCTCTGACCGAGGCCCTTCTCCCCCTATTGCTCAGTTTGGCTCGGTGGACAGCTCTAGGAAGAGCCTTGGTGGTTCCAAACTTCTTCCATTTAAGAATGATGGAGGCCACTGTGTTCTTGGGGACCTTTAATGCTGCAGAATGTTTTTGGTACTCTTCCCCAGATCTGTGTCTCGACACAATCCTGTCTTGGAGCTCTACGGACAATTCCTTCCACCTCATGGCTTGCTTTTTGCTCTGAAATGCACTGTCAACTGTGGGACCTTAAATATACATGTGTGTGCCTTTTTCAAATCATGTCCAATCAGTTGAATTTACCACAGGTGGACACCAGTCAAGTTGTTGATACATCTCAAGGATGATAAATGTAAACAGGATGCACCTCAACTAAATTTCGAGTCTCATAGCAAAGGGTCTGAATACTTATGTAAATAAGGTATTCCTGCTTTTCACTTTGTCATTATGGGGTATTTTGTGAAGATTGATGGGGAACCTTTTCAATTGAACCAATTTTAGAATAAGGCTGTAACGTAACAAAATGTGGAAAAAGTGAAGGTCTAAATAGTTCCCAAATGCACAACAGCTACCAATATCTATACCACAATGCAGTTGTGAGCATACTAGGAATTCTACATGATACTACAACATCAGTATAACTGAAAATGGATGTTGTGTTGGCTGAATGTTCCAGGCAGGGTCCTGACTGTTCTTCAGCTGGTGAACTTGGTCTTGTGTTAGGCAATGGCAGCTGGTCTGGCAAAACTTCATGGGCTCAATGACCTTGGACTCATAGACTATACACTTTGGCTCTAACCAGCCCCATGCAGTCCTTTCCTCTTCCGAGTCAGATGATGTTGAGCTTGTTCCCGGCTGAAAGCTTTCATCCAATGGGTCTACGGGATCTGTACTACTAAAGCTAGTGTCAATGTCATAATTAGCAGCAACAGTATTAGTCTGTAGGACACACGCTAGTCAGTGATTAGCAAACATTTTACTACTTTGTCGCCACTCAAACAAGGTACTATATCCACCCACACCCCTCATGTCAATAGATCATGTATACTAACCTTCACACACAATACCCACCCCCAACAGACACCAGTAATATCACATTTACATTTGATTCATTTGGCAGACTGTCATGAGCAATTAGGGTTAAGTGCCTTGCTCAAGACCACATCGTCACCCACGCCATCCCTTCCTCACTAATAACTCTGCTTTTCTCCAATTTAGACTTCAAGCTTTGCCTAAACAATCAACTAATGTCTAGCTAGATCCAGTATATTTATTTGCTCATCATGGAATCATGGAAAGATTTATTTAAGGTGACTTACTCTAGTTCCTGGTGCTGAGCTTGATGTTAATGCCGCTGCAGATGTTGATGGGATTGGACTCTGTAAATAGAACACATAGGCCAGTCACGTTAGTCTCTGCGGTAGATAGTTAGCTGGCTAGGTAGCTAACGGTTAGATACGGTCCTGTAGGCTGTAGCTAACGTAACCTAACGTAGCTAACATTAGCTTGCAAAGTTACAAATCACCTCGCCAGATAGCAGCTGGTTAATTACATTGATTTGCTTTCGAATGTCAAGCCAGAGTATTATGAAAGCTAGCTAGCTCGATTTCGGGTTTACATAAACAAATTTAGTTTGCTAGCTAGCTAATTAGCTAAGTTAACTAGATAGCCAATTCAAAACATAACTTGTAGCAGTTATCGCGCTAGTTAACTATTGCATTCATGTCATTGTCGCCTTTACACCGGCACTGTAGATAGCCTAAGGAAATCAGCACCGTTGGAAAGCTGGGATTCCCCTTTATTAAATAGTAGTCATGTAAAAAACATTCTAAGAATAGCCTAATTGACAAATAACTTGCTGTGCATAGATCTCCCCTGAAACATTCATATTTGAGCCTTGTATATAAACATGTCTAGTTAGTTACCTTGCTTTGAAGTAGCCTACCTCATCAATTTGATCCCTGATTCATTGAATGAGGGAATCATTTTATAAAGACAAAAGTATTTGATTGTAATGTTGCAATATTTTCTATCAAGGGTGGCAACCATCCTCCAGGATAGCTACTGGGTGTGCAGGCTTTTGTTCAAGCCAGCTGCTTAACAGGACCTTGATAAGCAGACTTGGGTGTTTTCAGGGCTGGAACAAAAGCCTGCACACCCAGGAGCTCTCCAGATGGAGGGTTGACCACATGTGACTAACAGTGCAGTTCTACTTTATGGTGGGTAAAATGCCTTTGAACAAGGGCACAACGGCAGGACAACATGGGATCAGGCACAGCAGCCTTCCAGTGTCAGTAATGCTTACTTTTTAATGTAGGCTATGATAATAGTCATGAACATTTGGTTAAAAGTAGTAGAGAAGCCATGGAAAATGTGTGGGAACCCTTAACAGTGAATAATCAGAGGTCTCTATAGCATAATGCTCTTTATGAATTTCGGCGAACATAGTCTAATGGACTTGGAAAAAGACAGCTCCTGCACTTCTTTCATCCCAAGTCGAGCACTGGTTCTAATGATTACGTTTTCAGGTTTGACAAGGAGGACCTGATTGAAACCCCCCCCCGTGTATGTGTTTGTGTGTGTGTGTGTATGTAGGGGTCAGTGTAAGTGGAATTTCCCCATGTGTGAACAGACACGGTAAGGCTGACTACCAATGGTATGGATGACACATCACCCCCTGTGGCCAGCTTAGAGTACTGACGGACTGGACAGACGGATGGATAACACACACGCCAACATTGAATGCAGCTGATACTGTGTAAACAGGCAGAAACACACACACACACACACACACACACACACACACACACACACACACACACACACACACACACACACACACACACACACACACACACACACACACACACACACACACACACACACACACACACACACACACAGTGGTCAGGAATCCCCAGTGCAGTCTGCAGTTACATCTACAATACCTGTAGTCTATGCAGGATCATGCAGTAGACTGCGGTGGTTACACCCTTTATTGTTCTAAATGAAGTCTAGTGTTAACTTCTGCAAATAAATATCTATATGAAAACCAGACGGCTGAAAGGGAAGAGTGTTTAATGGAGATATCAACACTGACTCAACTAGAGCAAAGCAGGTCACCTGTGACGGACAGAGTGGGCGAGAGAGAGAGAGAGAGAGAGAGAGAGAGAGAGAGAGAGAGAGAGAGAGAGAGAGAGAGAGAGAGAGAGAGAGAGAGAGAGAGAGAGAGAGAGAGAGAGAGAGAGAGAGAGAGAGAGAGATGGAAGGATAGAAGGGTGGGTGAATGAGAGACAGCGAGAGAGGGATGGAAGGATAGAGGAAAATAGAGAGCATGTGCATGTGTTTGTTTTAGGCTTGAAGCAGTGGAATTCTTAGTCCGTCAACATCAGTGGCTGTCGACACACACGGTCTATTCCCCCACCAGCCCTCCCTTGGTCTCTGTGTAGAAAAAGGAAAGGGAGCAGAGCTCGCACCTCTCCAGGCGAAACATTTGTTTTCTAGAAGTAGATCCTGGCTGGCAGCGTCGGAAGGATACACCGAGGTAATGTAAGGCGTTCCTTGGCCGGGTGGCGGGATACAGTAAGGTAATGCAATGTGCGCCTTGGCTAGGTAGACTGTAACGGTGGGCAGAGATCTCAGCACACAACAGATACTAAAACACAAAACAGTCACGTCATCATGCCTTGTCCCTGACCATGTGACCTGACCAGGAAAAACTGCTGACTCATAATAAGACTCATGTTCTCCCAGGCCCACAATGAATGAGAGCCAATCAACTAAGACAGTTAGAACCAATGATAAGCATGCATTCTCTTGATGCTCATACACAACAATGTCAAACGTAACTATTCTCATAGGAACCCTGCCATGAGCTGATCTAGGGTCAGTTTTGCCTGTTAGATGTTAGACAATTAATATGGAGACGGGGGATCTGATCCTAGATCATCATTCGTACTCTATGGCCCCAGATCAGTACATGTGAATGTGGTGAAACATCATCCCTATTCCCATAGGAACCCTGTGTTATGCTCACATGCAGTAAAGTATGAGCTATTACTGTAAACTCGAAAAACAAGAGATCCTCGAAAAACCTTTTGATCTACCACCCCCTGTTATTATTATTATTAAAGTTAATAATAATATGCATAACAATATCAACAATAACACAATATTTTAGTTCTCAGTGTTTATTATGAGTTATTATGAGTAGCAAAACAGAATGAAAAATCATAATAATATGAGGTAAACTCCCAGCAGAGCCCCAAGTCCAATGGGTATATCCTCTGGCGTGTTGATGTTCATGTGTTGATGTTCTCCGCATCCATAGCCGGAAGGATATTGCAGTGCATGGTGATCCAACAGGTTTCCTGTTATATTCATCAGAGGTGTAGGGACGGGGGAAGTCTGTGAATCCCCAAAAAATATAAATGATACAGATGATTAACAAAATATGCACATGACAATATTCATACCTTGGTTATTGTGGTGAATGTGAATGAAAAAAA
This sequence comes from Oncorhynchus keta, assembly GCF_023373465.1. Taxonomy (NCBI): domain Eukaryota; kingdom Metazoa; phylum Chordata; class Actinopteri; order Salmoniformes; family Salmonidae; genus Oncorhynchus; species Oncorhynchus keta. The sequence goes on along the minus strand of NC_068433.1, from coordinate 32,345,741 downwards.
CCTGTTTTGATAATAGGTTTCATACACATACCTTGTCCATAATGTAGAGAGGCCTATGGGACATTCATTGAAGAGGGAAGGGAGGAGGATGGTAAATGTCATCTGCATAACATACCAATACCAATTGACATACCTTTGTATGCCTCCTTGTCTGTATACCTGCAGACACCAAAGTGAGCAGTTCAGTCACCTGCACGCTATACAGGGAGCCTTCAACATATTCTTTCCTCTTTGTTGACAGATATCCATTGAATTGTGTCCATTTTCTGTTTTAGAAAGATTTGCATAAATATGAAAAGATAGATGGTATCACCATAAAACTATATCAATTTAGATCATACAAACCTTACCTTAAATTGAGGAGATCTTTACATTTTTTCAATGAATTGCCGGCACCTGCTGTCCTTTCAAATTCAATTCCAAATGTTTCAGTTGGGCAGTCAAGTTCATGCGAGAACCCCCACCTCCTATTGGGGTTCTTGGAAGAACCTTTTGGGGGCCATTTTCAGTGCCAAGAACCTTAAGGTTCTTCAAAAAACTTTGAGGATATTAGAAGAACCCTGTTGAACCCCTAATTGTTAAAGTGCATAAGCTGTTAATCTCGCTATGGGCCAGCACACACACACACACACACACACACACACAGCAGCATTTAAAAAAGGTGGTGTGAACCCTATGATCTTTAGCCTAGTTATTATCTCCTAATGTCGGCCCCATAGGCACCCCTCACTCCTCCGCTTACACCCTCTTCTGTGTGCCACAAAAGGGCCCCAGTTACACCCCTTGCTTTAGGGAGGAAATCCTAGAATCACTCCATAGAACATGTTGAGAGTTCACTCATTATGTGGGCTGTCGTACTTCATCTAGAAGATTGACGAGAAGTGAGATGAGAGACGCGTGTGTGTGTGTGTGTGTGTGTGTGTGTGTGTGTGTGTGTGTGTGTGTGTGTGTGTGTGTGTGTGTGTGTGTGTGTGTGTGTGTGTGTGTGTGTGTGTGTGTGTGTGTGTGCGTGTGCGTGTGTGTTTGCTTGTTTGATTAGGGATAAATGAGAGGCCATTTTGAACAGCTGTGATTTTGCCCTTGTCAGAGTAGTTTAAACTAGGCCCCTAGACACTGATTTAAGGTCAGTTCTTCACTGCTCTCCCGTAATGCTTTAAGACTAGGATTTGTGGAGATAATCTGACTCTAGATCTGTACCTAGGGGTAAATTGCCTCCTGGTATGTCTGTGTGTCTGGAGAGACTCATACAGACCTTCCCAGTGAAACCCAGGTGTAGTTAGCCTGCTGGAACTGGAAGCCTGCTGCTAACTGGAAGTGTAAATCTCTATCTGAATGTGTATTGCAAATATTAGCGTTAGCATTCATATCTGTTGTGGTATCTGTTTATTTTTTATTTATTTTTATTTTTACTTAACCAGGTAGGTGTGTACTCTGTCTGTCTTGTGTTGGATTGTCTGTATAAACTGTTTGTAGTTAGATATTAAAGTGTGCTCTGTAAAAACACTCATATCAGATGTAATCAATACTGGCTTATTATACAGTGTGCATAGGAAGTTTTATTCTTAAGGATATGTTGACTTACCTTTCCCACAGCTGTGATGACATTGGGATTGGAATTCTGGCTCCTGATTGATTATTTGATATCACTTTTTGCCCACCATTTTAGTATATTTACATGTCAGGGGTGTTTTGATAGAAAGAGGAGATATAAAACTATAGTCTATTGTTTTGTTTTGTCTCTTCACCTACAGTATCTGTCGCTTCAGTGCGTTATGAAAGGTACATGTAAATAGAGGGACTCCTCCTTTCCAATAATTGGAAACACATACATTCTTTCTGTCAATGGTTGCTGTAGGCGACGGGCATGGCGGCATGCCAACCTGGGCCAGCGCTGCCATTGGGCATGGTGATTTAGGAGAGAGATACCCTCTGAGGTTTGAGACCTCAGACAACATGGCCTGACATTGCTTGGCTTCAACCCTTTTTGAACTGTGACCCCAACCTCGTGAACTAACCCAAATCCAGCGGTCGCTGTGGTTTCCACCTTGTGTTGTTGATTCTGGAAGCCTTAGAGCACTATGACATCACTGATTAGAGGGTTGATAATACAGTTCAGAGAGTTCATAATCTTGCATCATAACATATCCATTCCATAGAATTGTTATATGCAGGATCAGTGGAGGGAATTGAACCAAGTGAATTGAATACATTGAACCAACTGAATTGAGTGAATTGAACCGAGTGAATTGAACTGAGTGAATTGAACCGAGTGAATTGAGTCATACTGAGACCAAGGTCTCTTTTACAGATGAGCCCTGAATGACATAAATTACAGAAAATACACACATTAAAATAAAAATACCAAATGCAAGCAGAAAGAAAAACACGGTCATAAAAAATAGAATTGGCCTCGAGGCACCAAAACATCACATTTCTAAACACTTTGAAGATTGTTCCACAAATAAGGTGCAAAAAAACTCTAATTGGATTTACGTAGAGGCCAAAGAAATTTCCAGAGTTAGCCAAGACTGGGTGTGGTAACTAATATGTCTAAAGTTTGATAATGACGTTAGGTACAGTGGGACTTTATAAATGAAAACATAGAAATGTATCAACCTTACGTGACATCATGTGACCAACATATCTGATGAGGTCATAAAGGTGTCGGGCTTGTTGATTGGCCTGTAACTTTAACTTGAGCCCTGTTGGGCCCTGACCAACAACCAACCGATACCCTCTGAGGTTTGAGACCTCAGACAACATGGCCTGACATTGCTTGGCTTCAACCCTTTTTGAACTGTGACCCCAACCTTGTGAACTAACCCAAATCCAAATTCAGGGCTGACTCTCAAATCCTTTGATCCATGAGGAATAGTTTCTGATCTTCCACTTACAGTGTATTTTTTCTTTGAAATGACCCAAACCCAAAGCTCCCAAAGTAAATCCTGAGAGTGAGAGCGAGAGAGAGAGCGAGAGAGAGAGAGAGAGAGAGAGAGAGAGAGAGAGAGAGAGAGAGAGAGAGAGAGAGAGAGAGAGAGAGAGAGAGAGAGAGAGAGAGAGAGAGAGAGAGAGAGAGAGAGAGAGAGAGAGAGAGAGAGAGAGGGAGGCCTAGTTGAGTCCTGTCTGTTCAAATCCTCTATAATAACACCAACCCTGTCCTGTCCCTTCATGCCAAGACCAGGTCTTTCTCTAAAGCAGTGGTTCTCAATCCTGGCCCTGGGGAGCTAGAGGGTTACCCAATTTGTTTTTTTTTTGCCCTAGCACTACACAGCTGATTCAAATAATCAACTCATTATCTGGCTTGGATGCTTTCAAAAGCAGGTTGAGAACCACTGCTCTAGAGGATACGGTAGATTTTCGGGAGAATGTGTGTGTGTGATGTGTGTGTGCATGACAAGTTCAGGAGTGTGTGTGGCGTGTGTTGTCTTCTCCAGGTTAAGTTGTTCTGTAGCCTTCAGTACCTGTCCTACATGTTAGGGCATTGGCACACCCCACAGCCTGTCTTCCCACCCGGACAGATCCTATGCTCTTCCCTCCTAAGCCTCTTCATCTTGAGAAATACACCCCTTAGGGTGTATAAATACAGTATGGTACTCTATGTATTTGTGTTATTGCAGTAAAAGTTCCAACATGCCTGGGATAATACCGTGTATTGTATTGGTCATATCACAGCCCTACCCTCCGGCGCCATCCGGCGTCATCTTGGTGAAGATGGCGCCCGGAGGGTAGGGCTGCCGTCTTATCGGCTCTTAACCAACCATGCAATTTTTTTGTTCTTTTCACGTTGTTCATAACTTGTTTTGTACATAATGTTGCTGCTACCATCTCTTATGACCGGAAAGAGCTTCTGGACATCAGAACTGGGATTATTCACCTTAAATTGTAGTTCTTCTTAAATGAGTCGGACACAAGGGATATACTACGGACATCCGACCAGGCCCAGATCCCCGTGATTCGCTGGAAAAGGAAACGTAGGTTTCACGGAAAGAGATGAGTATCAGGCGACGAGTGGCTAATCTGTCTTTACCTTCTGTTCTGTAGCTAACGTTCAATCGCTGGAAAATAAATGGGACGAACTGAAAGCACGTATATCCTACCAACGGGACATTAAAAACTGTAATATCTTCTGTTTCATACAGCTGGCGGTTTTCATCTGTATTTTTCGTAGCTGTCTACATAACACCACAGACCGAAGCTGGCACTAAAACCACACTCAATGAGCTGTATTCCACCATAAGCAAACAGGCGGCGCTCCTAGTGGCCAGGGACTTTAATCAAATCAAATCAAAATCAAATCAAATGTATTTATATAGCCCTTCGTACATCAGCTGATATCTCAAAGTGCTGTACAGAAACCCAGCCTAAAACCCCAAACAGCAAGCAATGCAGGTGTAGAAGCACGGTGGCTAGGAAAAACTCCCGAGAAAGGCCAAAACCTAGGAAGAAACCTAGAGAGGAACCAGGCTATGTGGGGTGGCCAGTCCTCTTCTGGTTGTGCCGGGTGGAGATTATAACAGAACATGGCCAAGATGTTCAAATGTTCATAAATGACCAGCATGGTCCAATAATAATAAGGCAGAACAGTTGAAACTGGAGCAGCAGCACGGCCAGGTGGACTGGGGACAGCAAGGAGTCTACATGTCAGGTAGTCCTGGGGCATGGTCCTAGGGCTCAGGTCCTCCGAGAGAGAGAGAGAAAGAAAGAGAGAAGGAGAGAATTAGAGAACGCACACTTAGATTCACACAGGACACCGAATAGGACAGGAGAAGTACTCCAGATATAACAAACTGACCCTAGCCCCCCGACACATAAACTACTGCAGCATAAATACTGGAGGCTGAGACAGGAGGGGTCAGGAGACACTGTGGCCCCATACGAGGACACCCCCGGACAGGGCCAAACAGGAAGGATATAACCCCACCCACTTTGCCAAAGCACAGCCCCCACACCACTAGAGGGATATCTTCAACCACCAACTTACCATCCTGAGACAAGGCTGAGTATAGCCCATAAAGATCCCCACCATGGCACAACCCAAGGGGGAGCGCCAACCCAGACAAGATGACCACATCAGTGAATCAACCCACTCAGGTGATGCACCCCTTCCAGGCACGGCATGAGACAGCCCCAGAAAGCCAGTGACTCAGCCCCTGTAATAGGGTTAGAGGCAGAGAATCCCAGTGGAAAGAGGGGAACCGCCCAGGCAGAGACAGCAAGGGCTGTTCGTTGCTCCAGAGCCTTTCCGTTCACCTTCCCACTCCTGGGCCAGACTACACTCAATCATATGACCCACTGAAGAGATGAGTCTTCAGTAAAGACTTAAAGGTTGAGACCGAGTTTGCGTCTCTGACATGGGTAGGCAGACCGTTCCATAAAAATGGAGCTCTATAGGAGAAAGCCCTGCCTCCAGCTGTTTGCTTAGAAATTCAAGGGACAATTAGGAGGCCTGCGTCTTGTGACTGTAGCGTACGTGTAGGTATGTACGGCAGGACCAAATCAGAGAGATAGGTAGGAGGAAGCCCATGTAATGCTTTGTAGGTTAGCAGTAAAACCTTGAAATCAGCCCTTGCTTTGACAGGAAGCCAGTGTAGAGAGGCTACCACTGGAGTAATATGATCAAATTTTTTGGTTCTAGTCAGGATTCTAGCAGCCGTATTTAGCACCAACTGCAGTTTATTTAGTGCTTTACCCGGGTCGCCGGAAAGTAGAGCATTGCAGTAGTCTAACCTAGAAGTGACAAAAGCATGGATTAATTTTTCTGCATCATTTTTGGACAGAAAGTTTCTGATTTTCGCAATGTTACGTAGATGGAAAAAAGCTGTCCTTGAAATGGTCTTGATATGTTCTTCAAAAGAGAGATCAGGGTCCAGAGTAACGCCGAGGTCCTTCACAGTCTTATTTGAGACGACTGTACAACCATTAAGATTAATTGTCAGATTCAACAGAAGATCTCTTTGTTTCTTGGGACCTAGAACAAGCATCTCTGTTTTGTCCGAGTTTAAAAGTAGAAGGTTTGCAGCCATCCACTTCCTTATGTCTGAAACACATGCTTCTAGCAAGGGCAATTTTGGGGCTTCACCATGTTTCATTGAAATGTACAGCTGTGTGTCATCCGCATAGCAGTGAAAGTTAACATTGTGTTTTCAAATAACATCCCCAAGAAGTCAAATATATAGTGAAAACAATAGTGGTCCTAAAACGGGACCTTGAGGAACACCGACATTTACAGTTGATTTGTCAGAGGACAAACCATTCACAGAGACAAACTGATATCTTTCCGACAGATAAGATCTAAACCAGGCCAGAACTTGTCCGTGTAGACAAATTTGGGTTTCCAATCTCTCCAAAAGAATGTGGTGATCGATGGTATCAAAAGCAGCACTAAGGTCTAGGAGCATGAGTACAGATGCAGAGCCTCGGTCCAATGCCACTAAAATGTCATTTTCCACCTTCACAAGTGCCGTCTCAGTGCAATGATGGGGTCTAAAACCAGACTGAAGCATTTCGTATACATTGTTTGTCTTCAGGAAGGCAGTAAGTTGCTGCGCAACAGCCTTTTCAAAAAATTTTGAGAGGAATGGAAGATTCGATATAGGCCGATAGTTTTTTATATTTTCTGGGTCAAGGTTTGGCTTTTTCAAGAGAGGCTGCCACTTTTAGTGAGTTTGGTACATATCCGGTGGATAGAGAGCCGTTTATTATGTTCAACATAGGAGGGCCAAGCACAGGAAGCAGCTCTTTCAGTAGTTTAGTTGGAATAGGGTTCAGTATGCAGCTTGAAGGTTTAGAGGCCATGATTATTTTCATCATTGTGTCAAGAGATATAGTACTAAAACACTTGAGCGTCTCTCTTGATCCTAGGTTCTGGGAGAGTTGTGTAGACTCAGGGCAACTGAGCTTTGAAGGAATACACAGATTTAAAGAGGAGTCCGTAATTTGCTTTCTAATAATCATAATCTTTTCCTCAAAGAAGTTCATGAATTTATCACTGCTAAAGTGAAAGTCCTCCTCTCTTGGGGAATGCTGCTTTTTAGTTAGCTTTGCGACAGTATCAAAAAGGAATTTAGGATTGTTCTTATTTTCCTCAATTAAGTTAGAAAAATAGGATGATCGAGCAGCAGTCAGGGCTCTTTGGTACTGCACGGTACTGTCTTTCCAAGCTAGTCGGAAGACTTCCAGTTTGGTGTGGCGCCATTTCCGTTCCAATTTTCTGGAAGCTTGCTTCAGAGCTCGGGTATTTTCTGTGTACCAGGGAGCTAGTTTCTTATGAGAAATGTTTTTAGTTTTTAGGGGTGCAACTGCATCTAGGGTATTGCGCAAGGTTAAATTGAGTTCCTCGGTTAGGTGGTTAACTGATTTTTGTCCTCTGGCGTCATTGGGTAGACAGAGGGAATCTGGAAGGACATCAAGGAATCTTTGTGTTGTCTGTGAATTTATAGCACGACTTTTGATGTTCCTTGGTTGGGGTCTGAGCAGATTATTTGTTGCAATTGCAAACGTAATAAAATAGTGGTCCGATAGTCCCAGATTATGAGGAAAAACATTAAGATCCACAACATTTATTCCATGGGACAAAACTAGGTCCAGCGTATGACTGTGACAGTGAGTGGGTCCAGACACATGTTGGACAAAACCCACTGAGTCGATGATGGCTCCGAAAGCCTTTTGGAGTGGGTCTGTGGACTTTTCCATGTGAATATTAAAGTCACCAAAGATTAGAATATTATCTGCTATGACTACACGGTCCGATAGGAATTCAGGGAACTCAGTGATGATCGCTGTATATGGCCCAGGAGGCCTGTAAACAGTAGCTATAAAAAGTGATTGAGTAGGCTGCATAGATTTCATGACTAGAAGCTCAAAAGACGAAAACATCATTTTTTTGTGTAATTTTGAAATTTGCTATCGTAAATGTTAGCAACACCTCCGCCTTCGCGGGATGCATGGGGGATATGGTCACTAGTGTAGCCAGGAGGTGAGGCCTCATTTAACACAGTACATTCATCAGGCTTAAGCCATGTTTCAGTCAGGCCAATCGCATCAAGATTATGATCAGTGATTAGTTCATTGACTATAATTGCCTTTGAAGTAAGGGATCTAACATTAAGTAGCCCTATTTTGAGATGTGAGGTATCATGATCTCTTTCAATAATGACAGGAATGGAGGTGGTCTTTATCCTAGTGAGATTGCTTAGACGAACACCGCCATGTTTAGTTTTGCCCAACCTAGGTCGAGGCACAGACACGGTCTCAATGGTGATAGCTGAGCTGACTACACTGACTGTGCTAGTGGCAGACTCCACTATGCTGGCAGGCTGGCTAACAGCCTGCTGCCTGGCCTGCACCCTATTTCATTGTGGAGCTTGAGGAGTTATAGAGCCCTGTCTATGTTGGTAGATAAGATGAGAGCACCCTTCCAGCTAGGATGGAGTCCGTCACTCCTCAGCAGGTCAGGCTTGGTCCTGTTTGTGGGTGAGTCCCAGAAAGAGGGCCAATTATCTACAAATTCTATCTTTTGGGAGGGGCAGAAAACAGTTTTCAACCAGCGATTGAGTTGTGAGACTCTGCTGTAGAGCTCATCACTCCCCCTAACTGGGAAACTTAAACCTAATGCAGGGAAACTTAAATCAGTTTGGCCTAATTTCTATCAGCATGTTAAATGTGCAATCAGAGGGAAAACCATTCTAGACCACCTTTACTCCACACACAGAGACACGTACAAAGCTCTCCCTCGCCCTCCATTTGGCAAATCTGACCATAACTCTATCCTCCGGATTCCTGCTTACAAGCTAAAATTAAAGCAGGAAGCACCAGTAAAAAAGTAGTCAGATGAAGCTGCAGGACTGTTTTGCTAGCACAGACTAGAATATGTTCCAGAATTCTTCCGATGGCATTGAGGAGTACACCACATCAGTCACTAGCTTTATCAATAAGTGCATCGAGGACGTCGTGCACCCAGGGATGGTACATACATTCCAGGCAACATTCGCACTGAGCTAAAGAGTAGAGCTGCCCTCTCAAGCTTATAAGAAATCTCGCTATGCCCTCCAACGAACCACCAAATCCTGGACTTCCTGATGGGCCGCTCCCAGATGGTAAGGGAAGGTAACAACACATCCGCCATGCTGATCCTTAACACAGGGGCCCCTCAGGGGTGCGTGCTCGGTCCCCTCCTGTACTCCATGTTCACTCATGACTGCACTGCCAAGCACGACTCCAACACCATCATTAAGTTTGCTGATGACACAACAGTGATCACCGACAACGATGTGACCTCACATGAAGGTATGCTACTGAGATAATGAGCTTGTTTGTTTATTTTGATCCCCAGTAGCTTTTGCAGAAGCAGCAGCTACTTTTCCTGGGGTGCTTCCTGAGCTTAAGGTCAGCTGCTGAGCTGAAGGGATGCTACTGGGCTAAAGGTCAGGAATTGACATTGATTGATGTCAGGTGATTGTCTACTGGTATTTGAGGCAGAATTCACCTCACACAAGGACACTAGCTCTGAGGAACACAATTCACATGATTGATAACAATAGCTATGTCAATTTGTACTAATCAATCACACGTAAGGTTATATTCAAGAAATACCCATAAAGAGAAGATGATATGTGGCATTAGCCAAACATGCAGTCCTGCCAATACAGTTTGGACTTGTTGCAGTAAAACAGTCTTTCTCTTGACAGAGTGGGTTGGGGTTATGGCATACCTAAACCAAATCCCTTGGCCCCCAATTGGCCCCATTTGTCTTCAACACGACGGGATTGACATGGAATTTAGAGTTTAGTAGCTCAGTTTCTGAACAGTTGCCTTGTGGAACTGTCATAAACCGTCTAAACAGGGCACCTGTTTACATGTTCTCTCGTTAGAGAAAGATATGAGGCACCTGTTTACATGTTCTCTCGTTAAAGAAAGATATGTGGTCTGGAAGCAGCTTAGGGTACTCCAGTCCTCAGTTTACTTTAGCCTAGCCAGGTTCACTGTAGTCGGTATCAAATCAAAACCAAATCAAATTCAAATGTATTTGTCACGTGCGCCAATGACAACAGGTGTAGGTAGACCTTACAGTGAAACGTTTACTAACAAGCCCTTAAACCAACAATGCAGTTTTAAGAAAAAATTGTCTTAAGAAAGTATTTACTAAAATAAACTGAAGGAAAAAATAAAGGAAAAAATATATTTAAAAAAATATATAATAATTAAAGAGCAACAATACCGGGGGTACCGGTACAGAGTATTATGTGCGGGGGCACAGGTTAGTTGAGGTAATTGAGGTAATATGTTCGTGTAGGTAGAGGTAAAGTGACTATGCATAGATATAGGTGATATAGTCGGTTAGGCTACAATTCCGTTTCGCAAGAAGAATTCATAGGTTTAGTGGGAGAAACACAAAGTGGAACATTCCCATAGATGTTTACCAGGAAAACACACACACACACACACTCCCATTCCCCCCAGCCATGACCTTCCAAATGATCTAGCTCGCTGTTTACGAAATGTGAAAAATAAATCTGATATTGATTAAGGATGATCACCACGTCTTTTGTCATGAAGTGCAGGTAGCCTAGCAGTTGAGAGCATTGGGCCAGTAACCAAAAAGGTCTCTGGTTTGAATCCCCAAGCCGTCTATGTGAAGAATCTGTTGATGTGCCCTTGAGCAAGGCACTTAACCCTAATTGCTCCTTTAAGTCTCTCTGGATGAGAGTGTCTGCTAAATGACTCAAATGTAATTGTGTTAACAATATTTCCAATATTTAGCTTTGGTTCCTGTTTGGATTCATTTACACAACAACTTCCTTTACTTGCTAAGGATGGCCTCTTATTGGATGGCCCACATTGGTGGATACTTTATGAGTATGTCTCTCTCTCCCACTCCCTACTCCTTCTCTTCGTTTCCTTTCTCTATGACATCTCTCCATCTTCCCTTTTCATCTCTCCCTCTCATGTTGTTTTCCCTCTATATCACTGTAACAGAGTCAGAGTGAGGTCAGATATACACTACCTGTCACACAGACTGACGCACGTTGACAGACCAGACTACTAGATTTACATTTACCAGATTCCTGACTGTCCCTTTAACAACATCCCATCTCTCACACAAAAGGTCCCTCCATTCCTCCATCCCTTCATCCCTTCCAGCCTTCTTTTCTTTAAAAACTTACTTTTTTTTTTTACAGAAAGGACAGGAAAGACAAGTGGCTAATGTGCACTCTCTCGCTCCCTCTCTTTCCTCGATCATTCCATCCATCACTCCATCCATCTCTCCTCAAACAGACCCACTAAGGCGGGTTTAGTCGGTTTTCTTTGTATGACAGTTTAACATCATGGTAAAATACAGTATGCACTACCTGATGAGGTCACTTAGAGATCAGTCAATCAGGTTTAACTGTCAACGAGGGACTTTTATGTTGTCAGGCAGGGTTAGGGAGTAACTGATTACATGTACATGTAATCTGTTACATGTAATCTGATTACAAAATAATTTAACCAACAAAAATATTGTTATCATATTACAGATACTTTTAAAAAACGAGATAATTACTTCTTGAATTACTTTTACATTTAGAAAGGATGTTTGCGAGAATGTTTTTTTTTTGTGTCTTCTGTTTTCTCAATGACATTTAATTCAGCTTTGAAAAAAGGCTCATGTTTAAGTTTGTTCCATCTGAGCGAGTCTTACCTGACCGCAAGTCAGAGACCACTATGACACACCAAATGTTTGTTGGATCCTTTTTGTCTTCTTCTTTGGCCTGTTAAAGGGAAAGTAATCAGATTACATTACTGAATGTGGTGGGGGGGGTTGTTTGTTGTGTACAATACTCCTTCCCTCACCTTGTGTCGAGGAGCTGGGTAACACTTTGATTGACAGGTAGTGGAGTGACGAGGTATGATCTCACACTTAGTAAACAGGGAGACTTCTGGGAAGAAACACAGAGGGGCAATACTAAGGCCTGAACATGTGTTATCAGAGCAGTGATGTGATTATTAAGGTGGATGTTTAATAGCACTGAGGTATGTACCTGGTGTTTGCTCTGTCAAGTATAAGCAAATAGGTCTGATTGATTGATAAACATTGGTTAACAATTGAGAGCCAATATTGGGTTACTTGGAGATGACAGACTCACATCTGTATGTCAATGGCTGTTGGATGTTGGATGTAGTGTGTGTTTGTATTTGTGTGTGCTTGTCTGTGTGCAATATTTTGTGAATGGTAAAGAAAATATCAAAGAACCCTCCTCATTGAGAACACGTTCTACGACAGGCATAGAAGTCCATCCAATCCAAGGCAGCTCCTTCTGCTCCAAAGCCTGTTTCATCTCTTATCTCAACACAGAAATGAAATCCTCATCTCATCTCTCTCTCTCTCTCTCTCTCTCTCTCTCACTCTCCCTCTCTCTCTCTCCTTATTTGTCAGAGAGTGTAAATTAATCCTTCTCTCCCGCCCCGAAGGGGGTGTGTGTGTGCGCTCGTGTGTGTGTTAGGCTTGGGCAGCATAACGTATACCAGGATATTTTGAAATGCAGGGGTAACTTAGTTAACTATCTAAGTAAGATGTGCCAAATAAATTATCTCCAGCTCAGGGCTCCAGCTATGCATTTGGTTTGCTAGCTTGCAAGATCAATCTTCTTGGTCACAGTATTGACTATCAATCCCCTCCTGGATAAAGATCCCTTCTGCCAAAATTGTTTTGTACAGAATTTTATTTGTGTTTTTATTATATACCGTGTATATATTATGTTTGGAAAGAAATAGCGCCCCTTGTGTGCACTGCCTGTAATACCGTATACGCCGTTATGGTACAGGAACGGTATTACGGTATGAAAATCTGGATACCGCCAAACCCTAGTGTGTGTGTGTGTGTGGGGCCGCAGATTAGTCCTTAAATTCCACCCTATTGTACATCTCCCCCACTGGCTTTTCATAGGGAGGCAGGGAACGTAGAAAGTCAAGGTGTGGTGTCTTTAAATGGATAATCCTTTAGAAGACACTCACACACACAAACACACACACACACACACACATACACACTTGGCGTGGGAACCCAATAGAGTAGGGCATCAACATGTGCGGTAGGATACTTTCACATCAGGATTTTGACTGGGCTGGAAGCTGAATAGAGAGAGAGGGAGTCCCATGACAAAAGTTTGACGGCTCCCTGTTCTTTGTCTTTTTGTCTCTCCCAGTGTTATTTTTCTCTCTTTCTGTTTGATCCATTGTTCATTGACAGGCCTATGTCAGTGTATCCATGTGCTTCTCTGAGCACATGTCTGAAATAGCATGTGGAGACCTTGGCCTCTCTCTTTCTGTCTTTACGCTCTCTCTCTTTCTCTCTCTTTTTTCTGTCTTTACTCTCTCTCTCTTTCTCTCTCGTTCTCCCACTCTCTTTGTCTCGCCCTCTCTCTCTCTCTCTCTCTCTCTCTCTCTCTCTCTCTCTCTCTCTCTCTCTCTCTCTCTCTCTCCTTGCCCTGCTTCTGTCACTCTGATTAGCATGAGTGTGGAGATCAGAGGAAAGAGTGCGGGAAAGAGAGGGAGAACTTGACCAACAGAGAGAGTGAGGAGAGAGGGCAGACTTTCCTTTCCCTCTCTTTCTATCTACCTCCCCTCCGCCCCACCCCCTCCTTCACTTGTATTTGTTAGAGAGAAACCCCCTGTAAGAGTGAGGTCAAGAGTTTGAGGAGGTAGCTAGTGACATGTCTGCTGGTCATGTGAAGTGGTCTATGATCTATGAACCTGGGACTGTGTTTGCTCAACGTTTCAGCCGCAACAACCTGTAGGGGTGTTCACCATGCACCTTGTGGTGTACACACACGCACACACACACACACACACACACACACACACACACACACACACACACACACACACACACACACACACACACACACACACACACACACACACACACACACACACACACACACACATTCACATCTGTATGGCCAGACACCACAACAGACTGTGAGGTCCTCTTACAGGGCCCCTGGGATCCTGGGCCTAATTCCATATGACTTTGGCCTTGCATTCTTACCCCTGTCCCTTCACCTATCACATCCCCTACCCTTTCACCTCCACGAGGGGCCCTCCATGAGGGGTATAACTTACACTCACACTACAATCACGAACACACTTCCCGTACAGACACACACATAGCTATCACAACCATCTCACTCTTTACAACCCACATACGTACAGCTCCAAACCCTGTCACCTTTCGCCCCCCTCAAACCCCCCCTCTCTCTCCTCTCACCTCAACCTGTATTCAGGGGTAGATGTAAAATAGTAAATGAAAATCCGGGGCACTCAAATGAATATGATGTGCTACTTTTGGTATGGTATGGTATGTGTTCATTTGTGGTTTTCCATCATCCATTTCGTATGATATGTTACAAATAACAATTTGATATTTTACGAATTGCAATTTGTACAATATTTTAAGAATTTGCAATACATATGATATTAATTCCAATTTGTTGTGGCTAACGTTGTTTGGGTGGCTAACGCTGGGTGGCTAATATTAGCAAGTCCAGGGGTTAAGGTTATGGGAAGGGTTAGCTAACATGTTAAGTAGTTGTAAAGTAGCTAAAAACAGTAAGTAGTTGTAAATTAGCTAAACTGCTAAAGTTGTCCACGGTGAGATTTGAACACGCAACCTCTGGGTTGATAGACGTTCCCATTATAAGCCTACCTATCGATGCCGACCAACCACCCACCTTTCATTTTTGTCTTCAATAACCTTCTGTTTCATGTAACCATACCAAATGTAACGTACTAATTTGAGTGTCCCGGGTTTTTGTTTACTGTGCCACGTCTAGTCTATGAGACCAGGCTGCTCACCTCCCCAGGACGCAACCGACACCCTTTCATCCCTAATCGCGTTGAAACGCCATCTCTGACCCTTGACCTCTAGCTAGCCCCTAGCTGTCCCCTAGGAGCCCCTAGCCCAGGACTGCTGCTGGGTTGTTTTAATCCTCTATGAAAGGACCTATATTGCATTGTTCCCGGTCCCAGACGGTCTCAATATTGACTGACTGACAGACACGACTGGCTGTTCATGAGTAGGCTTCGACTCTGTGTGTAGACCTACACACACTGTGTTTCTCACATGAGAGGTTGTTTTCCGTCCCGCTCTGGTTTCTGAGAAAGAAGCACGCGCAATTGTTCTGTGAATGGGCTTTGGTATGTGTGAGGTGGCTTATGTACTTTATCTATGCTAATAGTGTGATGGATTTGAAGTTGTTGTCGGTATTCCAACGAAGCATAACGTGCAAGGACTATTGAGACATGCACCTATCTTAAAAGTCCCTGCATTGGTTAACTGTTGATTTTAGAATTGATTTTTAAAAAATAAAGAAAATGAAAGCACCATGTGGCCTTGCACACAAAGACATGTCTGACATGCTTTTAAGATATGTGCCTTAGTCGGTCCCCTCAGATCCTCTGGCCTTTTAGTTGTTCCAAAGGTCATAACCAAACATTTTGGTGAGGCTAGCCTATAGCCACCATGGCCCTGACGTTTGGAACAGCCTGCTGAAGGATCCGAGGGCCTCAGAAACTGTAGAAACCTTTTTAGAAACCTTTCTAGCTGTGCTTTTCAGTCATACTACAGTATCTATTTTATAGATTTTATCCCATTTTATATATCTTATACATTTTAATATATTTTAATGCATCTCTCAGTCCACTGTTATTAGTGTTTTTTTTTTACTCTTTTAATTTGTCTAACTTTATTTTACCATTTTAATGTGTCCTGTTTGTATCTTTCTCACCTTTTATTATTTTATTTCGGACTTTGAAATGCATCCGCTTTCTTTGAGAAATGTGCTTGATGAATTAAGTTTGATGTGATTATTGAAATGGGCAGGGAGAGACGTTTAAAATGTGTATTCATTTTGAACAAAAGCTGCATTAAGGTTGACGCGTGATTGATAAACTACGATAGCAGATCCCATATGTGTTCCCCATTAAGAGCTCTACTTATAAGATAGTGGTTAGACTGGCCAGGTATGTGGCACCCGGTCTTTTCCTCTCTATTTCTGATCATTTCAAATATGTTAAATGTGTTGTGTATTTGTTTCAGTGGCATGATCAAACCCACTACACATCTTTAACAAAAAATCACGGCGGTTGTTTATTCCTCATATAACACTTTTCATCGTCATAAGATGTTAGTTAGCAGACGTGGATCCAAAACATAGATCAAACACTTATTCTACATTATTCCGTTGGTTCAATTGTACAGAGACAATCAAATCCAATGGAGCACTTGAAAGTGTTGGTCCTAGAGGTTAAGCCTGGTACTGTATGTGGTTCTTTCTCGCTCTCTCTCTCAACTCAATTCAAAGGGCTTTTTTGGCATGGGGAACATATGTTTACATTGCCAAAGTAAACGGAATAGGCAATAAAACAAAAGGGAAATAAACAAGGGAAACACGAGTAAACATTACACTCACAATTTCTTTTAAAGCGTATCGATGTTTCAAAAGTTTTATTATTGGCTATGTACAGTGTTGTAAAAGTGTGCACGTAGTTGAAGTGTAAAAGGGAAAAGTATTCAGACCCCTTGACTTTTTCCACATTTTGTTACGTTTACAGCCTTATTCCAAAATTTTTTAAAATGATCCTCAATCTACACACACTACCACATCATGGCAAAGCGAAAACAGATTTTGGGGAATTTTTGCAAATGTATTAAATATCAAAAACAGAAATATCTTATTTACATAAACACACCTGTTTATATAAGGTCCCATAGTTGACAGTGCATGTCAGAGCAAAAACCAAGCCATTAGGTCGAAGGAATTATCCATAGAGCTCCGAGACAGGATTGTGTCGAGGCACAGATCTGCGGAAGCGTACCAAAAATTGTCTGCAGCATTGAAGGTCCCCAAGAACACAGTGTCCTCCACCATTCTTAAATGGAAGAAGTTTGGAACCACCAAGGCTCTTCCCAGAGCTGGCCATCGAGCCAAACAGAACAATCGGGGGAGAAGAGCCTTGGTCAGGGAGGTGAACAAGAACTTGTTGGACACTCTGACAGAGCTCTAGAGTGTACCTGTTTTAGCTTTGTCATTATAGGGTATTGTGTGTAGATTGACGGTGGGAATTAAAAAATATATACAGTTTAGAATAAGTCTGTAACCTAACAAAATGTGAAAAAGTTCAAGGGATCTGAATACTTTCCGAAGGCACTGTAGGTTGTATTTGCAATGCTGTTTGTGCTCCACTGGTTGCCCTTTTGTCATGGCAACGACACAAATCTTGCTGCTGTGATTGGATAGTGCAGGTCTCTCTATCTCTCCCTTGTGGCTCAATTGGTAGAGCATGTGGCTTGCATGGGGCTTGCATGGGGCTTGCATGGGGCTTGATTCCCACTAAGGCCAACCATATGAAAATGTATTCCCGCCTCAAGTTGCTTTGGATAGAAGTGTCTGCTTAATGGCATACAGTACACAATGTAATACTAACGGTCTCTCTCTCTCTCTCTCTCTCTCTCTCTCTCTCTCTCTCTCTCTCTCTCTCTCCAGGGGACGACAGGAGAACCGTGTAATGGGTTGGACTGTAGTGGGGGATGCAATTGTAATCCAGAGAAAGGCAGCAGGGTAAGACATGAATACATCTCTATTCTCTCCCTCTCACACACATTCACATCTGTGACTGACCCGCTGGATTTGGTCTTATGTACCAACATTTGAAATGGTGTTTTTTTTACATTGGATAAAAATAGAGACTTGGATCTCGAAAATCGGATATCATCGACTACAGTTGAGGAACAGTGGGAAAGTAATTCTGCATTGAAAGTTGATACACTTGTAACGCCACTTTTGAGAAAATGGCCCTTGAATGTTTTGATTACACCTGTTGGAGAGCTCTTCTTCACACCCTCTTAAGCTTTAGCCCCACCCATCTCGTTAAGGATTCACATGTGATGCCATGTACTAGACATGTGAGTGAGTATGGTAACAACCAACGATTTCAAGACTAAAGGCTGGTTTAAACTACGTCTATCGACATGTCTGTAGAAAGTTGTTTCAGTCACATCCTGAACATTCTGTTGTTGTCCGACATGAAACTTGCTGTTGTCATTATGTAAAAGTATAAACACAAAAACAACAGGCTGCATGACGTCAGCAGCCTGGTCATCCAAAATAGCATAACTGGTGTATTTTATCACCAATAAACCTATCCATTTAAAAATGAATTGAGTATATGTTAACCTAGCAAACCAGGCAACTAAAAGCAACTTTCTAAACAATGTTTTGGTTCATTTCGAGGTTGTTAGCTAGCTAGCTAATGTTAAGTTAGCTGGCTAGACAGTTCAAATAATGACCATATCATATTGCTGACAGCATCTTAACTTAAATTTTTGTGTTCATTATTACAGGAAAATAAACTCACAACAAGATCATTACAAGTTATTGGCGAGCTAATTACAGAAAAAGCTTATGGTTGTGAGTGTGACGAAATAGAAGTAGGACATTCTACTGGAGAATTTTAGAACTTGGACACTGTCTCATTAGCCTAACGTTATATCCTAATTTGACTTTGTTGCAGGTCATGTTGTTCTTCAAATTACCGTCTCTGGTAAACACACGCTATATCAAATCAAATCTATGTTTATTTGTCACATGCACAGGATACAGAAGGTGTAAACGGTACAGTGGCTACTTGCATAGTGGGTCTTTTGTTTAGACATGTTAGCTACCTAAACAATGAATCATAATTCCAACTCATAACGTTACTACCCTGCATGAATATGCAGGTAGCTAAAGCTAACCAAATAGGTTCAATGTTAGCTAGCTAGCTGGCTCTGAGATACGAAAAATATTACTACACCGATCATACGCGTAACGTTAGCTAGCGAACCAGACAGCTAGCGTTCTCTAGCTAGCTATCAGTACACTTTAACTTACAATGAAAACAACTTTCTGACAAAATTAGAAACGTATGATATCTGAAAATGTAGCTAGCTAGATTTTAATGGCAAATGAAAGTTCACATGTTCCAGGAGGCATTTCTATAAAATGTTTATTTTTAAGTTCGAATGCCTCTCCTGTGCAGTAGTGACGCGCGACATACGCCTAGTTTCCTCTCCTCTCCTATTACAGGAGACACTATCTTGGCTTCTCGTCCATACCCACGCATGTCACAATTGTTTATTTTTTTAATGTTTTATTGTCGCATACACCGGATAGGTACAATCAAATGTGTTGTTTTATGAAGTTCGAAGCAGACCTGGGTCAAATACTTTTAGTACTAGAAAGTAGTTGTGGTTCTTGCAAAATAAAGTCAGAAAACACATACTGTTGCATTGAAAGTCTGGTACAGTGCCTTTGGGAAGTATTCAGACTACTTGACTCAATCCACATTTCAATCCACCTCATCAAGCTACACACAACCCAATAATGATAACCAAAAATAAGTTTTGATAATTTTTTGCTAATTTATTACAAATTAAAAACTGAAATAACACATTTACATAAGTATTCAGACCCTTTACACAGTACATTGTCGAAGCACCTTTGGCAGCGGTTACAGCATCTTGAGCATGACGATATAGGCTTGGCACACCTGTATTTGGGGAGTTTCTCCCATTCTTCTCTGCAAATCCTCTCAAGCTCTGCCAGGTTGGATATGGGGAGCATTGCTACACAGCTATTTTCAGGTCTCTCCAAAGATGTTAGATCAGGTTCAAGTCCGGGCTCTGGCAGGGCCACTTGTTCAAATCAAATCAAAGTGTATTTGTCACGTGTGCCGTTTACAACAGGTCAACACCTACTTACAAGCCCTAACCAACAGTGCAATTTTTTTTGTAAAAAATAGGTATTAGGTAAACAATAGATAAGTAAAGATTTTTTTAAAGAAATTAAAATGACAGTGAAAATAACAGTAGCGAGGCTATATATAGGTAGTACCGGTACAGAGTCAATGTCCGGGGGCACCGGTTAGTCGGGCTAATTGAGGTGACTATGCATAGATGACAAACAGAGAGTATCAGCAGCGTAAAAGAGTGGGTTGGCGGTGTGCGGGGTGGCGGGACACAATGTATATAGTCCGGGTAGCCATTTGTTTACCTATTCAGGAGTCTTATGGCTTTGTTGTAAAAGCTGTTGAGAAGCCTTTTGGTCCTAGACTCCGGTACCATTTTCCATACGGTAGCAGAGAGAACAGTCTATGACTAAGGTGTCTGGGGTCTTTGACCATTTTTAGGGCCTTCCTCTGACACCGCCTGGTATAGAGATCCTGGGTGGCAGGAAGCTTAGCCCCAGTGATGTACTGGGCTGTACATACTGCCTTGTGGTCGGAGGCCGAGCAGTTGCCATACCAGGCAGTGATGCAACATGCTCTCGATGTTGCAGTTGTAGAACCTTTTGAGGATCTGAGGACCCATGCCAAATCTTTTCAGTCTCCTGAGGGGGAATAGGTTTTGTTGTGCCCTCTTCACGACTATCTTGGTGTGTTTGGACCATATTAGTTTGTTGGTGATGTGGACACCAAGGAACTTGAAGCTCTCAACCTTCTCCACTACAGCCCCTTCGATGAGAATGGGGTGCGTGCTCGGTCCTCCAGATTTTTACCTTGTCAACTCAGGGATTCAATCTTGCAACCTTACGGTTAACTAGTCCAAAGCTCTAACCACCTGCCTGACGAGGAGCCTGCCTGTTACGCGAATGCAGTAAGAAGCCAAGGTAAGTTGCTAGCTAGCATTAAACTTATCTTATAAAAAACAATCAATCAATCATAATCACTAGTTAACTACAGATGGTTGACGATATTGCTAGTTTATCTAGCGTGTCCTGCGTTGCATATAATCGATGCGGTGTGCATTCGCGAAAAAGGACTGTCGTTGCTCCAACGTGTACCTAACCATAAACATCAATGCCTTTCTTAAAATCAATACACAGAAGTATATATTTTAAACCTGCATATTTAGCTGAAAGAAATCCAGGTTAGCAGGCAATATTAACCAGGTGAAATTGTGTCACTTCTCTTGCGTTCATTGCACGCAGAGTCAGGGTAAATGCAACAGTTTGGGCTGCATGACTCATTGCGAACTAATTTGCCAGAACTTTACATAATTATAACATAGCATTGAAGGTTGTGCAATGTAACAGCAATATTTAGACTTAGGGATGCCACCCGTTAGATAAAATATGGAACTGTTCTGTATTTCACTGAAATAATAAATGTTTGGTCTTCGAGATGATAGTTTCCGGATTCGACCATATTAATGACCTAAGGCTCGTATTTCTGTGTGTTATTATGTTATAATTAAGTCTATGATTTGATAGAGTGATGACTGAGCGATGGTAGGCAGTAGCAGGCTCGTAAGCATTCATTCAAACTGCACTTTCGTGCGTTTTGCCAGCAGCTCTTCGCTGTGCTTCAAGCACTGCGCTGTTTATGACTATCAACTCCCGAGATTAGGCTGGTGTAACTGATGTGAAATAGCTAGCTAGTTAGCGGGGGGGGCGCTAATAGCATTTCAAACGTCACTCGCTCTGAAACTTGGAGTAGTTGTTACCCTTGATCTGCATGGGTAACGCTGCTTCGAGGGTGGCTGTTGTCGATGTGTTCCTGGTTCGAGCCCA
Organism: Oncorhynchus keta; assembly: GCF_023373465.1. Taxonomy (NCBI): domain Eukaryota; kingdom Metazoa; phylum Chordata; class Actinopteri; order Salmoniformes; family Salmonidae; genus Oncorhynchus; species Oncorhynchus keta. The sequence goes on along the minus strand of NC_068433.1, from coordinate 32,324,151 downwards.
GGTAGCGGTGAGGAGGATGGATGAGAGCTATATTGTTACACTGGCAATACTAAAGTGCCTATAAGAACATCCAATAGTTAAAGGTATATGAAATACAAATGGTATAGAGAGAAATGGTCCTATAATTCCTATAATAACTACAACCTAAAACTTGTTACCTGGGAATATTGAAGACTCATGTTAAAAGGATAGCAGGTTTTCTTATAAGCTGAAGCCACTCCTGCATTGCCTTGGCTGTGTGATTAGGGTCGTTGTGCTGTTGGAAGTTGAACCTTTGCCCCAGTCTGCGGTCCTGAGCGCACTGGAGCAGGTTTTCATCAAGGTTCTCTCTGTATTTTGCTCCGTTCATCTTTGCCTCGATCCTGACTAGTCTCTCAGTCCCTGCCGCTGAAAATAAAGAGTTCAATCATGGTTTCATCAGACCAGAGAATCTTGTTTCTCATGGTCTGAGAGTCCTTTAGGTGCCTTTTTACAGAGGAGTGGCTTCCGTCTGGCTACTCTACCGTAAAGGCCTGATTGGTGGAGTGCTGCAGAGATGGTTGTCCTTCTGGAAGTTTCTCCCATCTCCATAGAGGATCTCTGGAGCTCTGTCAGAGTGACCATCGGGTTCTTGGTCACCTCCCTGACCAAGGCCCTTCTCCCCGATTCCTCAGTTTGGCTCGGTGGCCAGCTCTGGGAAGAGCCTTGGTGGTTCCAAACTTCTTTCATTTAAGAATGATGGAGGCCCCTGTGTTCTTGGGGACCTTCAATACTGCAGACATTTTTTGGTGCCCTTCCCCAGATCTGTACCTCGACACAATGCTGTCTCTGAGCTCTACAGACAATTCCGACCTCATGGCTTGGTTTTTGCTCTGACATGCACTGTCAACAGTGGAACCTTATATAGACAGGTGTGTGCCTTTCCAAATCATGTCCAATAAATTCAGTTTATCACAGGTGGACTCCAAGTTGTGGAAACATCTCAAGGATGATCATTGGAACAGGTCACTTGAGTTCAATTTCGAGTCTCATAGCAAAGGGTCTGAATACTTATGTAAATAATTATTTTTAAAAAAACAGTTTTCGCGTTTATAATTTATGGGGTATTGTGTGTAGATTTCTGAGGATTTTTATTTATTTAATCCATTTTAGAATATGGCCGTAATGTAACAAAAAGTGGAAAAAGTCAAGGGGTCTGAATACTTTCCGAAAGCACTGTGTAAGCATACTCTCAGTAAAATGTAGAGTTCTGGACTGTAACAGGAGTTTAGGCCAATGCAACAGTGGTTCTTGTCATTCTTTACCACAACCAATGGGGTAAGAAATTGTACAAAGTCTAAATGTTGTAGTCACCTTCAGAAATTACAGCTTTGGTCAAATGACATGTTTTTCTTCTCCAACAAACCTAAACATTAGTTGTGTTGAGCAAAGTTATTGTTGCAGTGTTGGTCACATATTAACAGGACATTTTACATTTCAGTAATTTAGCAGGCGCTTTTATCCAGAGCGACTTACAGTTAGCGCATTCAAACAGTTAGCGTATTCATACAGTTAGCGCATTCAAACAGTTAGCGCATTCATACAGTTAGCGCATTCAAACAGTTAGCGCATTCAAACAGTTAGCGCATTCAAACAGTTAGCGCATTCAAACAGTTAGCGCATTCAAACAGTTAGCGCATTCAAACAGTTAGCGCATTCAAACAGTTAGCACATTCATCATTTTTTCCTCAGTAAAGTAGCTATGAGCAAAATCAGTGCTGGTGAGAAAAGAAAGTGAACGGGTTATTTCAAGAAAAGCAAAGGTGTTACGAATGTAATGTATTTTGTATTTTTTTGAGTCAGATGCACGCACATACACACACACTCTCCTTTAAAAGCGTGCCTACGCACTAATATCAAACTCCTTTTGTTTTACCATCTTATTTAGATCCCTCAAGCAACAACTGACCACTTATAGTTCATGAGCGTAAACAAATCAGTCATTCTAAAAAGATAGACATTAGCCAGAAATGTGTTGCACACTTACGCAGATTATTACTTTAATACTCTTCGGAAAAATATCCTCTGCTGTTGCTGCCGTGATGGCTGGTTTATTTCATATTCTGTCCTCGTCTCCACAGTATATAGGAGAGTCTAAGCTCAACGGGTCCTAACCATACCTGTGTTCAGCCCTGCTGAAGTTGATACCTGCAGGCTAGGAATAGTCATAGTCAATTACCTTACCTGATCCTGATCTGAGAGAATTAGACACACACACACACACACACACACACACACACACACACACACACACACACACACACACACACACACACACACACACACACACACACACACACACACACACACACACACACACACACACATACGAGTGCTCGGGCACACACACACACACACACACACACACACACACACACACACACACACACACACACACACACACACACACACACACACACACACACACACACACACACACCTACACACACACACCTACACAGACACACTATCCCTGCTTCTCACCTGTAGCTACTTGATAACCTTTTACCAATGTGGTCTCATGCAGTGACAATGCCCAGGCTAGACAAATCTGGATGCTGGCCAACAGGAATGTTTCCCTGTGTTCTGGGCTAGCCAGGTCTAGATGTTGGCAAACAGAGATGTTACCCTGTGTTTCTCCCTAAATCCTGACAGTGGCTCCTTTACCTGCTCTGGCCTCGCTCCAAGCCACTGTTTGTTCTGTCCTGCTACTGCTCCACACCTTGTAGAGTATGTCTGTCCGTGTCTGTCCGTGTCTGTCTGTGTCTGTCTGTCTGTCTGTGTGTGTGTGCCAGCGATCACTCCCAAATTCTAAATGCCAGGGGGAGGAACACTAGTGGACACATGCCCCACCCCTATCCATTATCCCTCCCCTCCCCCTTTCACCCTTACCTACACCCCTGCCCCCGCCCCTCACCCCCTAACAAAACATTACCAGATCATGTCCCTGAATTACTTTGTGCCTCTCAAATGGCACCCTATTCTCTACGCAGTGCACTAAGTTTGACCAGAGCTCTATAGAACCTGGTCAAAAGAAGTGTGCTACATAGGGAATAGAGTGCCATTTGGGACTCAAGCCTACAACCTCACCTCGCCCTCTTGCCGACAAGAATTGTTTTGACACGGGGGGAGGGGATAAAGAAAGAAATCAAAACAATGACATCCGTTTTACGACGGGATTGATTTATGATCGGATGAATAGAAGAAAAGAACGTGAGATGTTTAACATGACGTCTAGCGAGTGCTAACTGCTGCCGACGTGTGTGACACGAAGGAGTTTGACATTAAGGCCCTATTCCCACTACGAGATGTGAAGGAGAGTCTGAGGAGCCCGGTGTTCGAAAGAGAATTCTACTTTTCAATTCACATGACATCCTTTCCGTACCTTTCGTTGTGGCTGACAATGCGACATTCTCTGGTCAGCAGCTCAAATGTACAGTAAATATCACAGTAGCCACTAGCCAGTAGGCACAAACTATTTAACAATTCGAGCAACTTAATTCTTAAACATATTACCATTTTGAATAATGCAACCAAACCATATTCCACTCGAATAATGCTAAAATCCACAAGCATGTGCAGAAAATTAAAGAGTTTATTTTCTCGTCCGCACACATTAAACTAGCTGATAATACAGCTATTAGACCCAGTGCAGTCAAGCACAAAAACTAAACACTATTGAGATTTAAAGCTACGGCAACCAATTCAGAATGTAACAGGCTGCTACTATTATTTCAGGTAAAAATGTAATAAAACAAGTCAAATTTTGGGGGGGGAAATGACTACATTTCAGCTGATTTGAAAACATTGGTATGCTAAAACAACTTTTACTGTAAGAGCGTTGGCTCGACGAGACAATTCTGTTTACACTGCCCTGCTTCGGGGGGGGGGTCGTGTTCTACCTCACATGGAGGCTGCTGAAGGGAGGACGGCTCATAATAATGGCCCGAACGGAGTACATGGAATGGTACCAAAACCCATGGTTTTCATGTGTTTCATACCATTCCATTCACTCCGTTCCATTCCGTCCTCCCCTCAGTAGCCTCCCCTGTTCTGGAGGTAGCGGTTGAGACATGACAAGTTCACAGTGTAGCCGAGGGTATTTTTTACGAAAAGTCTATGTGTGAAGACCCTGTAAGTTAGGGGGTATAGCATTGTAAAATAGCACTGGGTGGGTTCACAACGGCGTAGTACTGACAGCTACTGTCTACCGCAGAAAATAACCATGTCCTTACCTCGTAGACCATGTCGCAGGAGGGGTCAGCTAGAGAGGGCTCATACCCTCACGTTGTCACTCGGCTTCCTACCCCACACAGCGAATAAACAAGTTCAAGAATAGGACAAGGAACTGGTGATGGAGTGAAAGAACAATGGAAGGAACAAGAGGACGCGGTGATGAACAATGAAATAAAAGACGACGATATCGAAAGTAGAGCGGAGACTCCCATCCTGACTCGTGTCCTCCGGACAGATGCCCTAGACGCCTCGTGTGCCAAAACGTTTGTGGTGGTCTGATGTGGTGTATATAGATTTAGATGAGTGAGATAGGTTAACCTCTCAGGGAGGCTGTTTTCTACGCCTCAAGCCTCATTCAGACCTTCTCCCTTTGCCAAAGAGGATTTTTTTTTATCATTGCCAGTATCTGTATCACACCCATGATGCATCATGCTAATGTTTTCAACACTTGATGTAAGGTTTAGTCATTAGGTATGGCTACAGGACAGAACATTGAATTATATGGTCAAGTTCAATAACATGAGTCATTGTCTGTGGATTTGACACTTGCAGGCATGGTCCAAAGAAACATTGTAGAAACATATCATGCTAAAGTATTTCCAATTAATTTGGCATAATACCCACCTCCAGTTGGAACAAGCTGTTTAGCCCAGGGGACAGAGAAAATGTACCTCTCTCTCTCTCTCTGGGGCTCTTTCTCTCTGTGTCCCTGTCGATCTCTCTCTCTCTTTCTTTCCCCATCTCCCTCTCCTCCCCTCTCCATATCCCCCTCTCTCAACCCCCCTCTCTCTCTCTTTGATTCTCTATGTTTAGTCTACTCTGACTGAGTGCACCTTTTTAGGTCAGTTTTGCCTCTCGTGGCCTTGATCTATCTGGTTATTTATTCTGTGTGGTGCAGTTAGAATTATATTGGCAAGCTAAAAGGCTCCACACACACACACGTTGTTTTTCTAATCCGACTAAATAGCTTTATATGTTGTCAGATGAACTGATATCAAAGTGAATCATTTTAGCTTCGCCAGTGGGCTGCAAACATCTCACACTCTCTGATTGGCTCGGTTGGCTCAGACCGACAGTAGGTGTGCTGAGCAGCTGTCGGTGTGTGTGTTTGCGTGTCTATGTCCATGTCTGTGTCTATTCCAACGCAACCTCCAGAGATTGAGTTGGGTTGGTCTTATACAGTACGTGTGTATGCGTTAGTCCCCTTGTCCATGTCTGTGCCTCAGCACCCTAGCGGCTTTCAGCAGTCAGACACACTAGTCTTACCAGCACACTTACCACCTCTACGGTACCCAGTCTGTAGCCAAACAGCAATTACCTAAGGGCTGTCTGAGGCAGTACACACACAGTGGGGCTGCAGCCTACACTTACACAGACACACGGATAGAGGCCTTGCAGCAAATAACATAGTGGCGACTATATTACACTCCACACACACACACACACACACACACACACACACACACACACACACACACACACACACACACACACACACACACACACACACACACACACACACACACACACACACACACACACAAACACACACACACACACACACACACACACACACACTCCTATTGTTTAACGCCAACCCTAAGTGGAGGGTGTTGGTTTGTCTCTGCTCAGTTTTCTCCTGTCCCAAAGGCACGTTTTGAGGTATTTGTCTTAACCACAGATCTGGGATCAGATAAGACTACCACAGACATCAACCACAATGGGGACTTTACAGAAAAAGAAAGACATGAGATCGGTTTAGGCGGAAATTGAGAAGCACGCTTGAGGTAGACATAGGTATTTAAATCTGATTATATCACCTGAATCATAACCTTAACCACTGGAAGCATGTTTGAGTGGAGGTTTGTCTTCTAATCTACTGATGTAGGATCAGATTCGCCTACCATTATAACAACCATAACCATAACGGGATGACATGCCAAACCGACATAAGATCAGTATCTAAGCCCTACAGAGTATCATCCCTATTCCCCTATTCCATTGGAAGCTATTAACCCCATATCTGGGATCAGATCAGCCTACCACCCAATAACCATAAGTGGGGATCAGTGTCTCAGGCAAAAGACATCCTACCTCTACCTCAACCAGCCATCCTACTCTCTTAGAAAAAAAGAGTTCCAAAAGGGTTCTTTGGCTGTCCCCATATGATAACCCCTTTTGGTTCCAGTTAGAACCCCTTTTTGGGTTCCAGTTAGAACCCCTTTTGGGTTCCAGTTAGAACCCCTTTTTGGGTTCCAGTTAGAACCCCTTTTGGGCTCCTTGTTACGCCCTTTGTGGTAAGGGTTGGAATCCAAAAGGGTTCTACCTGGAACCAAAAGGGTTCTACCTAGAATCAAAAAGGTTTCTCATATGGGGACAGCCGAAGAACCCTTTTAGGCTGTAGATATTTGGGTTTTTTCCCCAAGAGTGTACACATCGCTTAGCCCAAGTTACACCCTCCAAAATGGACACTGTGCCAGCTGCATTATGTCATTCTCCATGTACATTTCCACCTCCACCCTTTGTCTTAGCTGTCTCCGAATCAATGATGCCATACAATACCAGGACAGCACCATCGAGTGATTTCTAATCAGGTTATTATCTACAAACGCCTTAATGTAATAAATAATACTGTGACATATATTGGAACATGTCCATTTAGAGTCTAGGCTTAGAGGAGGATCAGCTGGCAGGGAAACATATAGACAATAACATCTGGGATAAATGTTTACACTGTAGGACCATAAATCTGGAGATGGGACACACACTGATACATACAGGTACCCCCCTTAGCCTCTAGCCATAGGGGGGGGGGGGTCCACTTATACATGGAGAGAGAGAGAGAGAGAGAGAGAGAGAGAGAGAGAGAGAGAGAGAGAGAGAGAGAGAGAGAGAGAGAGAGAGAGAGAGAGAGACACTTCCACCAGAGGTGAGGGGTCACGGAGGGACAACAGGATGCTTTGTGTTAACATCAACACCAGGCATTTATCTGCTTAGGGCCTCGGGCCCCAAGGGACCACACCAAGACCCAGGGCCCTGAAACATATGTCTTCACTTTGGGAAAGGGAGCGAGAGAAATGGAGAGGTAGGAAATTAAACAATGCAAAGCTGTGTGGATTTGAGATCATCAAAGCCTTGTGGCCTTAGTGCTTCTTTAGTCAAAATCAGTTGCTGATCTTTTACAAATACACAGAGGATCAGTGTAATAGAATGTGTATACTTGTTACTCTAAAAGTCTTTAAGAGATTAAGCTTACTCCAGCACAGAGCCAGTAGGGGGTTAGGCATGAGAGGATAGTGAACTCCCTCTTCCCCTCTCCCCCTCTTTCTCTATCTTCCTCTGTCCCTCTTGGGCCCCTCGATGAAAGAGTACGTCCCTGGACCTCCAGCTTGACCGAATTCCTTACCCTAATCTTATTTCAGAGAGGGAGGAGCGAGATAGAGAGGCCGACAGATAAAGAGGCCGATGGGGAGGAGATGAGATGAGGGGGTGGAGGCGGTAGTGATGATGCTGACGAGCAGATGGAGGGTCTTCTAGACACACACACACAAAAACACACATTGTGACTCTGATTGCATACTGAGCAGATCAGAGCTGGCGCTATGAGAACTCTTTGAGCACACTACTCTCTCCCTCTTCCCACACTACTCTCTCCCTCTTCCTATCTCTCTCTCTCCCTCTTTCTCACTCCCTCCATCTCTCTCCAAATGTTTTCTAATGTGCTGTTTTTGTCATTATTAGCGGTGTCTACGTTTTGCTGACTGGCTTCCAACTCACAGTCCCGTGTTGAATGCCGAGAGAGAGAGAGAGAGAGAGTGTGTGTGTGTGTGTGTGTGTGTGTGTGTGTGTGTGTGTGTGTGTGTGTGTGTGTGTGTGTGTGTGTGTGTGTGTGTGTGTGTGTGTGTGTGTGTGTGTGTGTGTGTGTGTGTGTGTGTGTGTGTGTGTGTGTGTGGACCAGAAGTGCCCACAAGAATAGTAAACGAACGGATATTTGACCAACTGGGGACATTTTGTTAGCTCCACCAAGTCAACTGCTATTTCTAGGGGGTTTATGGTTAAGGTTAGAGTTAGGGTTAGAATTACGTTAGGGGTTAGGGTAAGCTGGACAAGACTGTGTGTGTGTGTGTGTGCGCGTACACTCGCCCACTACCTCTGCAACAACCTGCGCCCCTCAACCCTTCTCTCTGAAAAGCACTTTTCTGTTTTATCAGTTCATCATCCACCTCTTTTAACCCAAGCAGAACCTCTAGTTCAGTCTAAACATGAACTAAAGGTTTGTTTAGGCTTACAGCAGGTGACCTAAACACGTACACACACACACACACACCATGAGACGCACACACACTGAGAAATGATGGATGTATAGAATTTGAGCAACCTTTTACCTCCCACAGAGTTGGTCAGACCTACAAAACACCGTCCATGCATACACACAAACACACAGACAGGCTCAGGATGTTTATCAGTTCATCATAACATAGACAAATTGGTGATGATGATAGTGTGTTAGGTGGATCTGGGGTTTTCCATTCCTTTTAGTCAACTCGCCTTTAAAAAAAAAAAAATGTTTGCTTCAGAGTGAACTCTGTGACTTTTCTACTTTGTTTCGGCCAAGCGGGTACATGTACCTAACATTCCTAAAGATTCATCCACTGTACAGTGAGTAGGTCAAGGAAACTTTGAAGTTCTAGTACCCAGGCAGGACCAACTCTCAACCATTTAAAAAAAATATATATATATTCTACCCTTATTTTACCAGGTAAGTTGACTGAGAACACATTCTCAGTTACAGGGGAGAGGTGGAGGAGGAGGATGAATGAGCCATTTGGAACCCGATGATGATTAGGTGGCCGTGATGGTATGAGGGTCAGATTGGGAATTTAGCCAGGACACCGGGGTTAACACCCCTACTCTTACAATAAGTGCCATGGGATCTTTAGTGACCACAGAGAGTCAGGACACCCGTTTAACATCCCACCCTGAAAACTGTACTGACAGGTCAGGCATACTCAACTTCAGGAGGACTAACTTTGACTTTGAACTGCTACATACACATACCTCCTCTCGCTCTCGCTCTCTCTCTCTCTCTTTCTTCTTATCTGCCATCCTCCCTGACTCCCTCCCTTCTCCCCTCCCCTCATGTCCTATCTGACCTTTAACCCCTACTAGACTGCTGGTCTGTCCGGGCAGGTGTGTGGTCGGGTGATAAGTGGTCACCACGACGACGCTGGTCATTAGACTAGAGACAGACAATAGCCGTCTGACAACCTCTCTCCAACCCTTCATTATCCCTCATTCCCTCCCTCCTTTCCCTCCCTCCTTTCCCTCCCTCCCGTCGTCTTTTCACTCACTATCCCCTTCACTCGCTTTCATTTTGTTTTTCAAGTTCAAAGGCGAGAGAGAGAGAGAGAGAGAGAGAGAGAGAGAGAGAGAAAGATTTTTTTAAAGCCAGTATTGACTTAATGGTCACCATAGATCAAGTTCTTGTGTCTTGAGTTATTTTGTCCGTATGTGGCATTTCAATGCATTACACTGCCCCCTTCTGGTGAATTCTGTCTCATCCTGACTTAGAACACAGAAGTGCTGATTTGGGATCAGTTTGCCTTTTAGATCACAATGAATAACATTACATGGAAAAGGGTGACCTGATCCTAGATCAGCACTCTTACTCTGAGACTCTTGATACGCATCTTTAGCTTTGTTCTCATTTCAGAACCTATTTCTGCATTCTTACTGTAGAACGCTCAGCATCTTGGTTACATGTGTCACACTCAATTACATCCTATACGATCCTCGTCATATGAACTGAAATACAATGTTTTCATACCACATTTAGAAGGTCCGTAGAGGGGACATATGGATTTAACAGTAAATATATCAAAGAACTGATCTGATCTACGATGATGGTGATCGCCACCATGATGAGAACCACTTTATAAATGATGAAAGGAATACAAATATTTTTATTACATTTTTTCATTATTTTCTGTTTGTTATTCTCTCTTTTCCTCAGCAAGGACGTGCCTGTCTGGAACTCTGTTATAGAACACGTATTATCCATAACCACAACCCAAATCAAGTCCAGTCTCAATTCTGTGTGTGTGTGTGTGTGTGTGTGTGTGTGTGTGTGTGTGTGTGTGTGTGTGTGTGTGTGTGTGTGTGTGTGTGTGTGTGTGTGTGTGTGTGTGTGTGTGTGTGTGTGTGTGTGTTCGTGTCTACACGTGAGAACCGATAGACTTTTATCCAGACCTCCAGTGTGATTACAGTTACAGCATCTAATTTAATCTGTAGTGTACAATCATTTATGCAATTTCCCCCCTTTCCACAGAGACTACCCTGCCCTATTTGGCATCAAACTACTCAACCCATTTCTCTCCAATGAAAGGATGTGTTAGGCGTGTAGGAGCACATTCCAGCTGGTACATAAAAGGCTTTTGAGGTGCTGCCCTCCACCTTTTGTACCAGTGTGTTTGTGGGTAGCTAGACCCATATTTCTGTACGGACCGGATATGAGGCATGTAAGTTAGTGAAAGAATAAGTTTACTTATAGACATTTAGGTGCACGTCTTACTTCATAGAACTAAAAGTCATAGATGAAATCACCTGAAGTCACCTTCTGAAATCAAATCACATTTTATTGGTCACATGTGCCGAATACAACAGGTGTTACAGTGAAACGCTTACTTACGAGTCCCTAAACAACAATGCAGTTTTTTTTAAACGGATAAGAATAAGAAATAAAGGTAACAAGTGACATCAGCAGTAAAATAACAATAGCGAGACTTTATACAGGGGGGTACCGGTACAGAGTCAATGTGCGGGGGCACCGGTTAGTTGAGATAATATGTACATGTAGGTAGAGTTATTAAAGTGACTATGCATAGATAACAACAGAGAGTAGCAGCAGTGTAAAAGGGGGGGGGGGCAATGCAAATAGTCTGCGTAGCCATTTGATTAGGTGTTCAGGAGTCTTATGGCTTGGGAGTAGAAGCTGTTTAGAAGCCTCTTCGACCTAGACTTGGCGCTCTGGTACCGCTTGCCGTGCGGTAGCAGAGAGAACAGTCTGTGACTAGGGTGGCTGGAGTCATTGGCAATTTTTAGGGCCTTCCTCTGTCATCGCCTGGTATAGGGGTCCTGGATGGCAGGAAGTTTGGCCCAGTGATATACTGGGCCGTTCGCACTACCCTCTGTAGTGCCTTGCGGTCGGAGCCCGGGCAGTTGTCATACCAGGAAGTGATGCAACCAGTCAGGATGCTCTCGATGGAGCAGCTGTAAAACCTTTTGAGGATCTGAGGACCCAGGCCAAATCTTTTCAGTCTCCTGAGGGGGAATAGGTTTTGTCATGCCCTCTTCATGACTGTCTTGGTGTGTTTGGACCATGTTAGTTTGTTGGTGATGTGGACACCAGGGAACTTGAAGCTCTCGACCTGCTCCACAATAGCCCCGTCGATGAGAATGGGGGCGTGCTCGGTCCTCCTTTTCCTGTAGTCCACAATCATCTCGTTTGTCTTGATCGTGTTGAGGGAGGGGTTGTGGTCCTTGCACCACTGCCAGTTTTCTGACCTCCTCCCTATAGGCTGTCTCATCGTTGTCGGTGATCTGGCCTACCACTGTTGTGTCATCAGCAAACTTAATGATGGTGTTGGAGTCATGCCTGGCCATGTAGTCGTGAGTGAACAGGGATTATAGGAGGGGACTAAGAACGCATGCCTGAGGGGCCCCCGTGTTGAGAATCAGCATGGGGGATGTGTTGTTACCTACCCTTACCACCTGGGGGCGGCCCGTCAGGAAGTCCCGGATCCAGTTGCAGAGGGAGGTGTTTAAGTCCCATTGTCATTAGCTTAGTGATGAGCTTTGTGGGCACAATGGTGCTGAACGCTGAGCTGTAGTCAATGAATTGCATTCTCACATAGGTGTTACTTTTGTCCAGGAGTGAAAGGACAGTGTGGAGTGCAATAGCGATTGCATCATCTGTGGATCTGTTGGTGCGGTATGCTAATTGGAGTGGGTTTCTGGGATAATTTGTAAGTCGCTCTGGATAAGAGCGTCTGCTAAATTACTTAAATGTAAATGTAAATAATGATGTTGATGTGAGCCATGACCAGCCTTTCTTAGGCAAGGCACTATGGTGGTCTGCTTAAAACATATTGGTATTACAGACTCGGACAGGGAGGGGTTGATAATGTCAGTGAAGACATTTGCAAGTTGGTCAGCGCATGCTTGCAGTAAACGTCCTGCTATTCCATCCGGCCGTACGGCCTTGTGAATGGTGAGCTGTTTAAAGGTCTTTACTCACAAAGGCTGCGGATAGCATGATCACACACTCTTCCGGAACAGCTGGTGCTCTCATGCATGTTTCAGTGTAGAAGTAGTTTAGCTTGTCTGGTAGGCTCGTGTCACTAGGCAGCTCTCGGCTGTGCTTCCCTTTGTAGCCTTTAATGGTTTGCAGACCCTGCCACCGACGAGCGTCAGAGCCGGTGTAGTACTATTCGATCTTAGTCCTGTATTGATGCTTTGCCTGTTTGATGGTTTGTCTGAGGGCATAGCAGGATTTCTTATAAGCTTCTGAGTCCTACTCCTTGAAAACGACAGCTTAAGCCTTTAGCTCAGTGCGGATGTTGCCTGTAATCCATGACTTCTGGTTAGGGTATGTACGTACGGTCACTGTGGGTACGACGTCATCGATGCACTTATTGATGAAGCCAATGACTGATGTGGTGTGCTCCTCAATTCCATCGGAGGAATCCCAGAACATATTCCAGTCCTGTAGCTTAGCGTCTGTTTCATCTGACCACTTTTTTATTGATCTAGTCACTGGTGCTTCCTGCTTTAATTTTTGCTTGGAATCAGGAGGATAGAATTATGGTCAGATTTGGAGGGCGAGGGAGAGCTTTGTACGAGTCTCTGTGTGTGGGGTAAAGGTGGTCCAGAGTTTTTTTCCCCCCTTTGGTTGCACATTTAACATGTTGATAGAAATTTGGTTAAACGAATTTAAGTGTCCCTGCATTAAAATCCCCGGCTAGTAGGAGCGCCGCCTCTGGGTGAGCGGTTTGTTGTTTGCTAATGGTGGAATACATTTCATTCAATGCTGTCTTGGTGCCAGCCCCTGACTGTGGTGTTATGTAAACCGGTACGAAAAATCCAGATGAAAACTCTCTAGGTAGATAGTGTGGTCTATAGCTTATCATGAGATACTCTACCTCAGGCGAGCAATAGCTTGAGCCTTCCTTAGATATCGTGCACCAGCTGTTATTTACAAAAATAGTCCGCCACCCCTTGTCTTACCAGACGCCACTGTTCTATCCTGCCGGTACAGTGTATAACCAGCCAGCTGTATGTTGACAGTATCGTTTTTTCAGCCATGACTCTGTGAAGCATAAGATATTACAGTTTTGAATGTCCCGTTGGTAGTTTCATCTTCCGCGTAGGTCATCAATTTTATTCTCCAACGATTGCACGTTTGCTAGAAGAGTGAAAGGAAGTGCGGGTTTATTCGATCGCCTATGAATTCCTAGAAGGCAGCCCGCCCTCTGGCCCCTTTTTCTCCATCTCCTCTTCATGCAAATCACGGGGATCTGAGCCTGTTCACGAGGAAGCAGTATATCGTCCACGTCGGGCTCGTCAGACTCATTAAATGAAAAAAAGGATTCTGCCAGTCAGTGGGGAGTAATCGCAGTCCTGATGTCCAGAAGTTATTTTTGGTCAAAAGAGACAGCAGTGGCAACATTATGTACAAAATAAGCAACAAAATAAGTTACAAACAACGCAAATAAACGAACAAAAAACAATCGGTTGGGAACACGCAAAACGTTTGCCTTCTTCTCCGGCGCCATTTCCACGCTTTGGGCAGTAATGTACGTTTTTTGGTTTCAAGGCCAGTAGAACTTTGGATATTTCAGAGCAGAATTTCCCAATCCTGTCATTTTTGCTAACGGTTTTCAGTCTTAACCCCTTTAAGAAATACAAATAAGTGCCTGAGGTTTTTGGTATTCTTGCTCCCAGAAGTAGGATCACTATGAGCCTGGTCAGAGAGGCTAGTTAGTGTCCCAAATGACACCTGTTTCCCTCTGAACTGCACTACTTTTGACCAGAGATCTATGCGCCCTGGTCAAAAGTAGTGCACTTACATAGGGAATAGGGTGTCATTTGTAACACACCTAAGGTGTCAGGGGGAGCCGTGTGTTGAGGAGCAATAACACAGAGGAGAACCAGGACAGTGGAGGAGTCCCACGCTTTGGGCACACCAAATATTACACACACTTACACACACTCCCCTGAGCGGGTTGTTAACAAAACACACAGGAATCTCAATCCCAACATAAACACAGCTGGACGGACCCCCCCCCCCTCCCCCAGTCAGTCATACACATGTTCAAGGACACATATTCTCTTTCTGAAACACACTCACATACTGTACACTCCCACTCGACCAAGCTCTCCCCCAAAAAAAAAAAAAAAAAAAGATGGCAGAAACGTGTCAAAGTGAGAGGAACGAGACCCACATCATCTTCCCTCTTTCCTTTTCTCCACTTTCCCCGATCCCCCTGTACCTCTCAAAGGATACCCCTGTACCTCTCAAAGGATCCCCCTGTACCTCTCAAAGGATCCCCCTGTACCTCTCAAAGGATCCCCCTGTACCTCTCAAAGGATCCCCCTGTACCTCTCAAAGGATCCCCCTATACCTCTCAAAGGATCCCCCTATACCTCTCAAAGGATCCCCCTGTACCTCTCAAAGGTTTCACAGTGAAGGGATTTCATGTAGTGTAAGATAACCGAGCAAAAAGGCCTTCCCTAAATGTCTAGAGCCAGAAGTAATGAATTCAACTAATGAAGTGTTTTAAGGATAAAGTTTCAACGTTCAACGTTTCATCTGTAAGTTATTTTAGCATCTAGAGCCCTCCAACTCAACTCTGGACCTGAAAGCTAGTTCCACTGCATTGTTCCACTCTAGTCAGGGACTGATTTAGACCTGCGACACCAGGTGTGTGAAATGAATTGTCAGGTAGAACAGACACCTAGCAGGCTCCGGACATCATAGGGTAAGAGTTGAATTCTCCTTGTCTAGAGGGAGTAAGGGATACATTGAGGTGTTTTTTAAAAAGTAATATTCCCAACATGACATCTGCGTTTTTATCCGTATGCTACTTTAACATTAACGACCTCAACTGTGTTAGTTGTGTTACCGTAGTTTGGATTTCATTTCAGCGCTACCTTCATTTCAATATGCATCCCAAATGGCACCCTATTCCCTACGTAGTTCACTACGTTTTGACCAGAGCCCTTACAGACCCTGGTCAAAAACAGTACACTATGTAGAGAACAGGGTGCCATTTGAGAAGCATTCATAAATGTTCTTGTTTTCTGTTAGATTAAACCATGCCATTCAGACAGCTCCGCTATAACAATCGGGAACTCTGCTATAATTGGTGGACGTGGTAATAAAAGTCTGTTTCGTTGGAGGAGAAGCATCTGGATGAAAGACGATACGTCATTGGTTCATTTTATTTTACGGGGTACAATATCAACAACACAAACAGCATTATGTCCAGGGTTCTCCTTCAGTAGTAAATGTTACTTTAGTAGTGTGTACCAAAGTACATCATTATCAACACAAACACTCAGCCCCCTGCCAGAGAAACCATATATACATATGTAACATTGCTTGAAAGAAAACGTTTCTTCATTAATGTGTTCAGAAATATGGGTGAGTGATTAGAAAAACACGACAACAAAGATTGATCATGTTGCCAAGGTTTCATTTTTTTTTTTGATCCTTTATTTAACTAGGCAAGTCAGTTAAGAACAAATGATTCTTTTCATTTACAGCCAAGGAACAGTGGGTTAACTGCCTTGTTCAGGGGGCAGAACAACATATGTTGTCAACTCGGGGACTTGATCTTGCAACCTTACGCTCTAACCACTAGGCCACAGATATCCCAGAGAACAGAAAACAGACACACCTGGCAAAACAAATGAGTAATGAAAGTGTGTAAAACGTGTCGTGTTAAAATGAAAGAATTACAATTTTAAGAGTTAATTGGACAGGGGAGCTAAAGAGCTAAGCTGGCAAACCACTGGGAATACTCGCATACTGGACCATCTCAAACTTGAAAGGAAAAATACTGGGACATAAAATTGAAAGTGAATCTTCCTTAGTAAGGCCAGGCCCCCCCCACCCTATCTATTTTTTCCCCACTTAATCACATCACAATCAACTTTTACCAGGTAAATGTAGACACAAATACAACAATACTTTCTTGGGAAATATTGAATTGAAATATGCAAATGATGTGATATCTCATTGATATGCGCATCAAACATTATATAGAATCCAAAATATAAAAAATGACCTGAACAAAAATGACCTGCTTCTGAAGCTGAGAAAAATTAGTTGACGTGTGGAAAGAGTGACTTTCGGGAAATGACGGTTAAAAGGGAAGTACAATGAATTTAGACTGAATCACCATCTCTTCCCAGTAAGTCCAGTTTATTACCTTCTCTCTGAAATGGCCTTTTAAATTATGTGTAGTGAGCCATGCAATTATGGATGTATGTCCATTTGACATTTTTGTTTACTTTGTTTACTGATATTAAATCAATTTAAAAATGCATAAGTAGATGCAAAAATGTAATTACATGTCAATGTCATTATTTTTTTCCAATCTAAAAGAGCTGAGAGAGGGTCTATGACTAGAGGAGATGCTATCAGTTAGTCCTATTCCGATCTACTGTGTGTGTGTGTGTGTGTGTGTGTGTGTGTGTGTGTGTGTGTGTGTGTGTGTGTGTGTGTGTGTGTGTGTGTGTGTGTGTGTGTGTGTGTGTGTGTGTGTGTGTGTGTGTGTGTGTGTGTGTGTGTGTGTGTGTGTGTGTGTGGCCAATATAAGTTGACCTACTGTCTGCACACTGTGTTTTGCCCACGGCGTGATTAAGGGAGCATTTCGGGTTACGATGATTGTGTCCGCACACATACTCTTTAATTAGGTTATCAAACCTCCCAATCGATTAAACCTCCCTCTTTGCTGTTTCCTCGCGCGACGCCCATCACTTCCCCCGTTGGGCACGCGGTGCGACAGCCTAAGTCTTCCCCCTGGCCTGGCCGGTCACAGACAATGGGTCACGCTAACCCCGGGCGGAGGGGGGGATGGATTGGCGAGGGGAGAATCTGTCTGGTCATGGGTTCTGTTTTCTGTTCTGCACAGGTCCAAACAGGGTTCTGACAGGAAGTGAGGTAGGCTGGGTCGGAGCGGTAAAGCCATAGGGCTTATGGGTAAAGAATAGGCTCTATTGTGTCAATTGTACAGAGGGGATTTGGAGTCACAGTAGAAGCAGTCTGCTGGAAGGTGATGTGGCTGGTTGGCAGCCTCTAGATGGATGGATGGATGGATGGAAGGTTGGCATGGACAAAGACGGAGAGAGTGATGGGCAGAGGGGTGGGGTGTGGAGAAGATGGTGGGTAGTAAGGGGTGAGGGGGTGCCAGGGTGAGGGTGAGAGTTGGGCAAGGGTGTCAGACTAGGGCTCTCTCTGCTGGTTGGCATGGACAAAGACGAGAGGAGCTAGGATCGGGTAGAGGGGTGGGGAGAAGATGCTGGGTAAGGGTTGTAAAGGGGATAATGGTAAAAGGTGAGGGTAAGGGGGTGGATCAGGCTGTCGACCCTAGTGGGTACTGGGTTTGATTAGAATTGTGTGTATGTGTATGTAGGCCACTGTTCCCTCTGGCTCTGTGTAATTGCTTATAATTGAGCAGGCAGGGTGAGACATCTGCTGTGATCCATCTGTCTTTAATATTCACACACACACACACACACACACAGTAGCTACTTGCATTTGTGTGAGTGTGTGTGAGCATTCATGTTTGTGTTTGTGTACGTGTGTGGTACACTTCATGCCGGCACACATGCCATTCCTCAGGTACTATTTGTCAATCATCCCTTCCCTCCTTCCTGTTCTGATACATTCTCTTTCCATGGCCTCTTCAGTACTATACACAGACAGCAGAGCACTAGTGCCTTGGGGGTATGTTTCGTGACAAATAAGGTATGCAACAAGTTAGAAATTTGCAGGGAGGAGGAAAGGGGGAGGAGAGGGAAGGAGGAGCAAGGAGGGATGAAAAAATCCCTGGGGTGATGAAGTTCAAAGAGGGAGAGAGAGGGGGGAGGGAGGGGGCATTTTGCCTAGTCTCAATAGACACGGATCTTGGGTCAGTTTTGTATTTTCCCCTCTTAAGGTTAGGATTTGGGGAGGGGAAGCTGATCCGAGATCTGTACCGAAGGGAAACTGTATGGATATTGTTTTCAGGGACGTAGTGAGACCATTTGTTCAGTACTATCCCTATCTATTCTGTATACACACACACACACACAGGAATTTCAGCTTAGTTTTCAAACAACTAGATTGTCATTCCATGATGCAGTGGTGAATGTAGTTTTCCGTTTTCTCTTTCTTTCTTTCTTTCTTTCTTTCTTTCTTTCTTTCTTTCTCTCTTTCTCTCTTTCTCTCTCTCTCTTTCTCTCTCTCTTTCTCTTTCTCTCGCTCGCTCGCTCTCTCGCTCGTTCTCTCTCTTTCTCTCTCGCTCTCTCTCTTTCTCTCTCTCTTTCTCTCTCTCTTTCTCTCCACTGTCAATCAATCCCTCCCTTTCTATGTAAGTAGGTTTAGTATTGAAGGACTCAAAAGCCTAAAGCGCTTATCTCCCCTGACGTGAGCATGATTTCAATAAACCCTATTTAATCTATATGGATCAGATGGAGATCATTACCACCAAATAACTGAATTAGGACATTTAAGGTGTGCCGCAGAATTGTTTTATCCCATCAAGGTGTGCCATGGTTCAAAAAAGGTTGGGAAACACTGCAGTACAGTACGGTACAATACAGGACAGTAGAGTTTTATTCAGTAGAGTACAATATAGTACAGTTTAATTCAGTAGAGTAGCGTACAGTAGAGTACAGTACAGTTTAGTTCAGTCGAGTACAGTAGAGTTGAATTCAGTAGAGTACAGTACATTCAAGTAAAGTAGAGTACAATACAGTACAGTACACTATGCTTTACTTTTCTCTACTTTACTGTGCTCTACTGTGTTGTACTCTACTGTACGATATTCTACTTTGCTTTACTGTACCGTGCACTGTATTGTAATGCTGTAATGGCTCTCGTTTGTGGAATGACCGGACCAAGGTACAGCGTGGTAGGCGTACATTGTCTTTTTATTGATGACACCAAAAGCAAAATAACAACGACAAAAAAACGAAAGCGCACAGTTCTGTAAAGGCAAAGAAACTATACAGAAAACAAGATCCCACAAAACGCAAAAGGAAAATGACAACTTATATGTGATCCCCAATCAGAGACAACGATAGACAGATGCCTCTGATTGGGAACCACATACGGCCAAATACAAAGAAATAGACTTTCCCACCCGAGTCACACCCTGACCTAACCAAACATAGAGAATAAAAAGGATCTCTAAGGTCAGGGTGTGACAAATGCACTGTATTGTAATGCACTGTATTGTAATGCACTGTATTGCAATGCACTGTATTGTAATGCACTGTATTGTAATGCACTGTATTGCAATGCACTGTATTGTAATGCACTGTATTGTAATGCACTGTAGTCTGCTGTGCTGGACTGTACTGCACTGTGCGTTCCAAACTTGTGAAATATAGATGTCTATGATTGGCTCAGATTTGGTCTGGTCCGGAATGTACCAAATCCGAACCCATAATATAGATGTCTTTGTTTTGGCCACATCAGGGCCGGTCCAGACTGGACCAAATCTGAACCAACATAGCCGTCTAAATCAAGGCCGGTCCGGACTGCACCAAAAAATGACCAAACAAAGACTTTCGGTCAGGACCAAAAAAAGATGTCCAAAAGACGTTGCCGTCGGTAACGTCTTAGTGGGTTGAACGTGGCAACCCTTCAAAGTACAAACAGTGTAGTTATTCCCTCCATAAAGCAAACGAACAGGCAAAACGTCAGTACAGAGACAAAGTGGAGTAACAATTCAACGGGTCAAGAAGTATGTGGCAGGTCTACAGACAATCTATGATTACAATTGGAAAACCAGCCACGTCGCAGACACCGTCGTCTTGCTCCCAGACAAGCTGAACAGGACATTGCGGCCGCTTCGAGGATAACACAGTGCCATGGACGGGGCCCGCTCCCAAGGACTGTGGGTTCTCGTTCTCCGTGTCCGACGTGAGTAAGACATTTCAGTGTGTTAACCCTCGCAAGGCTGCCGGCCCAGACGACATCCCTAGCCGCATCCTCAAAGCGTGCGCAGACCAGCTGGCTGGAGTGTTTACGGACATAGTCAATCTCTCCCTATCCCAGTCTGCTGCCTCAACTTGCTTCAAAATGTCTAACATTGTTCCAGTACCTAAGAAAGCAAAAGTAACTGAACTAAATTACTGTTTTTTAAATTGATTTAACTCGGAAAGTAAGTTAAGAACAAATTCTTATTTACAATGACGGCCTACCCCGGCGAAACCCTAACGACGCTGGGCCAATTGTGCCCCGCCCTATGGGACTCCCAATCACGGGTGGTTGTGATACGGCCTGGAATCGAACCAGGGTCTGTAGTGATGCCTCTAGCACAGAGATGCTGTGCCTTACACCGCTGCGCCACTCGAGAGCTCCTTGACTATCTCCCAGTAGCACTCACTTCTGTCATCATGAAGTGCTTTGAGAGGCTAGTTAAGGATCATATCACCTCTATCTTACCTGACACCCTAGACCCACGTCAATTCGCTTACTGCCCCAATAGATCCACAGACCATGCAATCGTCATTGCACTGCACACTTCCCTATCCCACCTGGACAAATGGAATACCTATGTAGGAATGCTGTTATTGACTATATGCACAGCCTTCAACACCATAGTACACTCCAAGCTCATCATCTAGCTCCGGGCCCTGGGTCTGAACCCCGCTCTGTGCAACTGGGTCCTGGACTTCCTGCCGGGCTGCCCCCAGGTGGTGATGGTAGGAAACAACACCTCCACTTCACTTATCCTCAACACAGGGGCCCCACAAGGGTGCGTACTCAGTCCCCTCCTGTACTCCCTGTTCACCCATAACTGTGTGGCCACACACGCCTCCAACTCAATCATCAATTTTGCAGATGACACAACCATTGTATGCCTGATTACCAACAATGACGAGACAGCCTACAGGGAGGAGGTGAGGGCCCTGGCAGAGTGATGCCAGGAAAATAACCTCTCTCTCAACGTCAACAAAACAAAAGCAGAGGGAGCACCCCCTATCCACATCCACAGTGCCTCTTCAACCTCAGGAGGCTGAAGAAATTTGGCTTGGCCATCCTGTCGGGCTGTATCACCGCCTGGTACAGCAACTGCACCTCCCGCAATGGCAGGGCTCTCCAGAGGGTGTTGCGGTCTGCCCAAATCATCACCGGGGGCACACTGCCTGCCCTCCAGGACACCTACAGTACCCGATGTCACAGGAAGGCCAAAAAGATCATCAAGGACATCAACCACCCAAGCCACAGCCTTTTCACCCTGCTATCATCCAGAAGGCGAGGTCGGTACAGGTGCATCAGAGCTGGGAATGAGAGACTAAAAAACAGCTTCTATCTCAAGGCCTTCATACTGTTAAATGGCCATCACTAAATGGCTACCACCCGGGTACTCGACGCTGTACCTTAGAGGTTGGAAGTTTACATAAGTCGGAAGTTTACATAAACTTAGGTTGGAGCTATTAAAACTCATTTTTCAACCACTCCACAAATTTCTTGTTAACAAACTATAGTTTTGGCAAGTCGGTTAGGTCATCTACTTTGTGCATAACACCAGTAATTTTTCCAACAATTGTTTATAGACAGATAATTTCACTTATAATTCACTGTATCACAATTCCAGTGGGTCAGAAGTTTCCATACACTAAGTTGACTGTGCCTTTAAACAACTTGGAAAATTCCAGAAAATGATGTCATGGCTTTAGAAGCTTCTGATAGGTTAATTGACATCATTTGAATCAATTGGAGGTGTACATGTGGATGTATTTTAATTAAAGCCTACCTTCAAACTCAGTGCCTCTTTGCTTGACATCATGAGAAAATCAAAAGAAATCAGCCAAGACCTCCAAGTCTGGTTCATCCTCGGGAGCAATTTCCAAATGCCTGAAGGTACCATGTTCATCTGTACAAACAATAATACGCAAGTATAAACACCATGGGACCACGCAGCCATCATACCGCTCAGGAAGGAGACACGTTCTGTCTCCTAGAGATGAACGTACTTTGGTGCGAAAAGTGCAAATCAATCCCAGTACAACAGCAAAGGACCTTGTGAAGATGCTGGAGGAAACAGGTACAAAGTATCTATATCCACAGTAAAACGAGTCCTATATTGACATAACCTGAAAGGCCACTCAGCAAGGAAGAAGCCACTGCTCCAAAACCGCCATAAAAAAGCCAGACTACTTTTTGCAACTGCACATGCAGACAAAGATCATACTTTTTGGATACATTTCCTCTGGTCTGATGCAACAAAAATAGAACTGTTAAGCCATCGTTATGTTTGGAGGAAAAAGGGGGAGGCTTGCAAGCCGAAGAACACCATCCGAACCGTGAAGCACGGGGGTGGCAGCGTCAGGTTGTGGGGGTGCTAGATGTAAAGTAGATGGCATCATGAGGATGGAAAATTATATGGATATATTGAAGCAACATCTCAAGACATCAGTCAGGAAATTAAAGCTTGGTCGCAAATGGGTCTTCCAAATGGACAATGACCCCAAGCATACTTCCAAAGTTGTGGCAAAATGGCTTAAGAACAACAAAGTCAAGGTATTGGAGGGGCCATCACAAAGCCCTAACCTCAATCCTATAGAACATTTGTGGGCAGAACTGAAAAAGTGTGTGCAAGCAAGGAGGCCTACAAACCTGACTCCGTTACATCAGGAGGAATGGGCCGAAACAAACCCAACTTATTGTGGGAAGCTTGTGGAAGGCTACCTGAAACGTTTGACCCAAGTTAAACAACTTAAAGGCAATGCTACCAAATACTAATTGAGTGTATGTAAACTTCTGACCCACTGGGAATGTGATGAAAGAAATAAAAGCTGAAATAAATCACTCTATACTTTTTTTCTGACATTTCACACTCTTAAAATAAAGTGGTGAGCCTAACTGACCTAAGACAGGGAATTTTTACTAGGATTAAATGTCAGGAATTGTGAAAAACTGAGTTTAAATGTATTTGGCTAAGGTGTATGTAAACTTCCGACTTCAACTGTACGTAGACATGGAATCACTGGTCACTTTAATAATGTTTACATACTGCTTTACTCATCTCATGTGCATATGCTGTATTCTATTTTACTGTATTTTAGTCAATGCCACTCTGACATTGCTCATCCTAATATTTCTTAATTCCATTATTTAACTTTTAGATTTGTGTATTGTTGTGAATTGTTAAATATTACTGCACTGTTGGAGCTAGGAACACAAGCATTTCGCTACACCCGCAATAACATCTGCTAAATGTATGTGTGTATGTGACCAGTAAATTTGATTTAATTTAATTTAAGTGGTCTGTTGAAAAAGCTAACATACTGGTGATAGTGATGGGAAATTACACTCTCTTTATACTGACTCAGATCGTTTCGACACGTTTAGGAAAAATAACATATCTTTCAACTCATTTTGTTCATTTGTGTCAGTAATGCCCAGAGCAAGCAGGATCCCCTACCGGCGACCGATGCATATGACAAACAGTCCGGGGTCGGAGCACGTCTTTGGAGCTGCTGAGCCGGAGGAGCGTGTATCAATCCTGCTGTAGGACTCATTGCGGCCAGCACTAGCAGGTCAAACGAACTACTAAAATGAACGAGTCACTCCTAAAAACGATTTATGACTCTCAAGTCAGTAGAAAGAGGTGTTTGCAAACTGCACTTCACAAAAACATAAGTGCATGTGACAGATGGGGAGCAATAATGCACATTCTGTTGCACTCTTCATTTGGCTCCTCTTTCCTATATTAAGAGGGTTGAACAATGATTATTGTGATATAATGCTCACTTCATTGAGAACGTATGTGCCGTTTTTAAAAATTCAGCACCTAAAATGCTCCTGGTGACATCTTTTCAACGTTATTTTGTGTACTGGGAACGATGTTCTTTTTCTCTTATTTTGCCGGCCAGATCTGCACAGTCCAAAAAAAACTTAGACGTTCCCAATCCACCTCCTATTGCCCCCTCCAACTCCTATTTCCCCCTCCAACTCCTATTGCCCCCTCCACAACCTATTGTCCCCTCCACCTCCTATTGCCCCCTCCACCTCCTATTGCCCCCTCCAACTCCTATTGCCCCCTCCACAACCTATTGTCTCCTCCACCTCCTATTGCCCCCTCCACCTCCTTTTGCCCCCTCCACCTCCTATTGCCCCTCCACCTCCTACTGCCCCCTCCACCTCCTATTGCCCCCTCCAACTCCTATTGCCCCCTCCACAACCTATTGCCCCCTCCACCTCCTATTGCCCCCTCCACCTCCTTTTGCCCCCTCCACCTCCTATTGCCCCTCCACCTCCTACTGCCCCCTCCACCTCCTATTGCACCCTCCACCTCCTATTGCCCCCTCCACCTCCTATTGTCCCCTCCACCTCCTATTGCCCCCTCCACCTCCTATTGCCCCCTCCACAACCTATTGCCCCCTCCACCTCCTATTTGACCCTCCTATTGACCACCTCCTATTGCCCCCTCCACCTCCTACTGCCCCCTCCACCTCCTACTGCCCCTCCACCTCCTATTGCCCCTCCACCTCCTACTGCCCCCTCCACCTCCTATTGCCCCCTCCACCTCCTATTGCCCCCTCCACCTCCTATTGCCCCCTCCACCTCCTACTGCCCCCTCCACCTCCTATTGCCCCCTCCACCTCCTACTGCCCCCTCCACCTCCTACTGCCCCCTCCCCTCCACCTCCTATTGCCCCCTCCACCTCCTACTGCCCCCTCCACCTCCTATTGCCCCCTCCACCTCCTACTGCCCCCTCCACCTCCTATTGCCCCCTCCACCTCCTACTGCCCCCTCCACCTCCTATTGCCCCCTCCACCTCCTACTGCCCCCTCCACCTCCTATTGCCCCCTCCACCTCCTACTGCCCCCTCCACCTCCTATTGTCCCCTCCACCTCCTATTGCCCCCTCCACCTCCTACTTCCCCCTCCACCTCCTATTGCCCCCTCCACCTCCTACTGCCCCCTCCACCTCCTATTGCTTTCACCGTGGACATACTTTCACTGGGATCACAGAATAACATTGTGTGATGTCTTTTCTGTAAAAAAAAATATAAAAAAGAGCTTGTTTTAATCCATCTAGCAGATGGATGCTTCCTGTACCCTCTTTAGAGAGCTACTGTAACGGCCTAATAGGGTCAACTCTGTCTCTGTGTTAGGTAAGAGGTCTCCGTAAAGGTGTTTGCTAGACATTCGTTGAGACACGGAGGAAGACTGCGAGAGTTATGTCACAGTAGTTATCAAAGTGTCATACCTTACAAACACCTTTACAGTGACCTCTTATCTATCGCAGAGTAAAAATGTGTTCTATTTGGCCTTGGAGGGAGAGCGATGGAAGGGAAACAATCAGGCAGGCAGGCAGACAGACAGAGAGAGGGAGAGAAAGGGGTGAGAGAAAGTGGCCAACTTGTCTTACCCCAACGATTTATATATACACTAGATGACTGATAGGGGGTGCTGTGTTGAAGCCGCCATGCCCATGCCATTGTAAAAAAATAACAATGGGAAGCTATATAACTGCATTTATTAATGTACATTTGTTTTTGCCACGTTTATTATATTACAGACAGCTTAATGCATACTTGTAAATTAAATAATGTGAGTTAAACATACAAATAAAAAATATTTTTGGAAATTCCTTAAAGTATATATTTTTTAGTTTTACTAATGTTACTGTCCCCAATACAACAACAAAATATTTAAATACATGTAATTTTGTCCTTGAAATATTTAATTTAAATACTGTAGAATTCTATTCACTCCTATGAAGGACTGCTCCCTACTGAGGAATGCCAATATGGCCGACCAGTCGGCCAAGAGATAGCATCAGCAATCCAGTGTTTATATACATCCTTGGACCAACTGCTACATACTTGTATGTTTAGAACCAGGTGTGAGGACTTTAAGCAGATCACTGCCTACACCTAACCTCTCCCTGTCATTAAGACCTATGTAGATTGTTAGGGATAGAGAAGTCACCCTTAGGCACAGATCTAGGATCAGCTTACCTTCCCAGAAACCTTAACCACTAGGGGTGAAACACCCTAACAGACCTTGGATCAGTGTCTATGGCAAGTTCATTCTACTCTCATTGTAAGCAGCAGGGCTAGCATTAGCCGTTGGTATCAGCACCAGCGGGAGTTTGTGACTCAAGTCGAGTCTAACCACTGATACAGGGTCAGATTTGTATCTCCATATATGTCAGGTTTAGGGTCAAGAGGTAGAGTAATCTGATCCTAGATCTGTGGTTTGGGGCAATTTCGACATTCTTCTGGTTAGCTCTGGTCCTGGCCAGGTTGATAGGGTTGTGTCTGGAGACAGATGTTATATATCTATAGGACCAGGTGGTGTGGTGCAGAAATTACCCCTCTGTGTTTGTTAACTGACTCTGCCTTCCACTAATGGAGGGGTGTGTGAACTCTGAATTTGCTGTCTGAGTGTGTCCATCACGTGTTTTTGAGTCATTCCAGTCGAGGAATTCACTGAAAGATCAGCCTCTCTCCTGACTCATCTTAAGAACCACTCTCCCCCTCCTCTCCTCACCTTCTCCCCCAACCGAATGTGCTCCCTGCCCCTCATCCACACCTCTACTCACCCTCTCCCCTACACCAAAGTGCTCCCTGCCCTCTTATTCAGCTGGTGTAAACTAGGACTATGACGATCACATGTCAGGGTGGTAGTTTAACCCTCTCCTAATCCATCCACCTCAGATTATTACTACCATTGGCTTCGCTGCTTTTAACTGTCATCACCTGGGGAGGGCAATAACTGCTCTCTGTCACCACCCTGTGGTGAAGGTTGGTTAATGCACGTTTAGATCTGTTGTAGCACTGTCTGTCTTGCACACATTTGTAGGGAAAATATCAGTTTAGGCAAATATACACTTGCAAACACACATACTGTGTAGTCTCTCTCTGTCTCTTTCTCAGGGCCAGAATATCACCATTTGAATCTGATACCTCCGTCGATAGCCACAAGCCTCAGCATGCCCACAGTGGAGTCTCTTCATTGCTATAGATTAAAGACCTATAGCACAATCACCACCACATCTAGCTACGTCTATATACTGAGGGGTTTTGTAGAAACTTGCTTCCTCGCCAAAATGTGCCATCACACCAAGGTTATTGTAGTAAACGAAAACTGAAACTTAAACTAATACTAATCATGAAAAAACAGCTTAGTAAACTGATAATAGTTTCAGTATAGTTTTAGTTTGAAAAACTAAAACTACACTGAAACTATTATCTTTGACTCGAAAACAAACTATATTCAAATAAAAACCATCATGAATTATGTTCAGTTTAACATTTTTACCTGGTCAAAACTCGAATGGGGATTTCAAATGGCGTTTTCAAGCTTTTGGGGGATATTCAAACTACTGAAGCTGGTGGGTAAATGTGGCCAGGATGTAGCTGTTTCAAATAGGCCTCGCTTGTGAATCACTACAGAGAGGAAGAGGACAAGCGAGAGGCTTGACTCTTCCCAAAATCTGCCCGCGCAAAAAATACAGCGAGAAGAGGTAATCCTTTCCCCCCAACAAGATTTAGATGCAAGTGGCTGTTCCACTGGTTGTCATAAGGTGTATGCACCAAAAATAAGAGCGTCTGCTAAATGACTTAAATGTAAATGTAAAAAAGTGGGTATTTTTTGTATGGAGGTTAATGAGAGAATGTCAAATTTGGTAAAAAATCAAATGTACAGTATTTGCTCATTTGCTACTTCAGGCTTATTTGATAGAATAAGGTGTAGGTCCTTATGAATGTACTTATATAAGTGGATGCACGTGGCATTCCTGCAACTTTGAGAAAGAGTTGTGCCTGTTGTTCACACGTGTATCTGCCTTCTCATTGGCTAGAATGTCTGTGCCTGATCCCGCGTCCTCACCGCCTTTGCAGACATTTATTCTCATTATTAGTGCGGTCAGTCCAGTATCTTGTCAGTATATAGATAATCTTTGATCACAATTACTAGTTATCACTAGCTAACGGGGGAAAATATAAGTAAAATTAATATAAAAACACAGAACTATAATAACCTTGCATCACACAAACACACACACACACACACACACACACACACACACACACACACACACACACACACACACACACACACACACACACACACACACACACACACACACACACACACACACACACACACACACACACACACAGAGAGATAAAACTAAAACACTGTACTCGAAATCCTGCTACTATATAGGCCCAACACCTATGATTCTACACAAATTATGGTGACATTGAAATGGCCCATCTGTCAAAGCTGTACATTCAACAACCCCAGGGACACCTTGCAATGTGTCGTTGAATGTTCCCTCACGTTTAAACTCCCTCTCACCTCTCCTCCTCCTCCCCAAAGGTCACCTCTGCTTCCCTTTCTTTCAAGGACTTCCTATGATGTCATGTATTTGGTCATGGAAGTTAACATCCCCTCTTTCACCATCTCCTCTTCTTTCTCCCTCCAGAAGAGGAGTCCTCTTTTGAGGATATAGGACACTCCAAGCTTAGGTCCCTTCTCACCATGTATTTCCCCTCTGTGTCTCTCCAGGGGCGTCCAGGGGCCTTGGGGCCAGTAGGACCCAGTGGACCAGAGGGCTTCCCAGGTGACCAAGGGCCTTCAGGGCCCAAAGGAGAAAAGGGTCACGTCGGACTCGGGGGCCCCTCTGGGCTGAAAGGAGAAAAGGGGCCTATGGGCGTACCAGGGTTCCCAGGAACCGACGGAGTCCCAGTAAGTATTGTAACGCACGCACGCACACACGCACTCACACACACCCTAACCCTATCTTTCTCTCTAGGGTCACCCAGGTGCGGACGGTGGCAGGGGTCTACCGGGAGCAGACGGATGCAACGGTACCCAGGGAGAACCAGGTCCCAGAACTCTAAACAGTGGAATACCTGGAGCTCCAGGACTCTCTGTGAGTGACACCTATTATCTGAGCTGTCTACTAGCTAATGTACTATTATCGTCTGTAGCTGTATAGGGTTGTCCTCTGTAGCTCAGTTCGTCCAGCAGGGCTTTTGCAACGCCAGGAGAGTGGGATTGATTCTCTGCACCACCCGTACGTAAAATGTGTGCACTAAGTCGTTTTGGATAAAAGTGCCTGCTACAGTGCCTTCAGAAACTATTCTCACCCCTTGACTTTTTCCACATTTTGTTCTGTTATAGTCTGAGTTTAAAATAGATTACGTTGAGATTTGGTATCACTGGCCTACACACAATACCCCATAATGTCAAAGTGGAATTATGTTTTTAGGCATTTTTACAAATGAATTAAAAATGAAAAGCTGAAATGTCTTGAGTCAATAAGTATTGATCCCCTTTGTTGTGGCAAGCCTATACAGTTCAGGAGTAAAACTTTGCTTAACAAGTCACTTAATAAGTTGCATGGACTCTGTGTGCAATAATAGTGTTTAATATTATTTTTTTTATGAATACCTCATCTCTGTACTCCGCACAAACAATGAACTGTTGGGTCCCTCAGTGGAGCAGTGAATTTCAAACACAGATTCAACCACAATGACCAGGAAGGTTTTCCAATGCCTCGCAAAGAAGGGAACCTATTGGTAGATGGGTAAGATAGAAAAAAAAAGCAGAGATTGAATATCCCTTTGAGCATGGTGAAGTTATTAATTACACTTTGGATGGTGTATCAATACACCCAGTCACTACAAAGATACAGGCGTCCTTCCTAACTCAGTTGCCGGGGAGGGAAAAAATAGCTCAGTGATTTCACCGTGAGGCCAACGGTGTCTTTAAAACAGTTACAGAGTTTAAAGGCTGTGATAGGAGACAACTGAGGATGGATCAACAACATTTTAGTTACTCCACAATACTAACCTAAATTACAGAGTGAAAAGAAGGAAGCCTGTACACAATACAAATATTCCAAAACATGCATCCTGTTTGTAATAAGGCGCTAAAATAATACTTCAAAACAAATGTGGCAAAGACATTTACTTCATGTCCTGAATACAAAGCGATATGTTTGGGGCAAATCCAACGCACCACATCACCGAGTACCACTCTTCATATTTTCAGGCATGGTGGTGGCTGCATCATGTTATAAGTATGCTTGTCATCGGTATGCTTGTCATCTTTTTTTGCTGCGCACAGGCACACTCTTAGAGGAAGACCTGGTTCAGTCTGCTTTCCAACAGACACTGGGAGACATATTCACCTTTCGGCAGGACACTAACCTAAAACACAAGGCCAAACAAACACTGGAGTTGCTTACCTTAGACGACATTGAATGTTCCTGAGTGGCCTAGTTGGAGTTTAGACTTAAATTGGCTTGAAAATGGCTGTCTAGCAATGATCAACAACCAACTTGACAGAGCTTGAAGGATTAAAAAAGAAAAAATGTATTGTGCAATAGTTGTACAATCCAGGTGTGCAAAGCTCTTACAGACTTACCCAGAAAGGCTCCCCTCTGCAATCGCTGCCAAAGGCGATAATAACATGTTTTCACTCGGGGGTATGCATACTTATGTAAATGAGGTATTTCTGTATTTCATTTTCAATACATTTGCAAACATTTCTAAACACATGTTTTCACTTTGTCCTTTGGGTGTGTTGTCTGGGAGAGATAAACATATATATGTATTTCATCCATTTTGAAATCAGGCTGTAACACAGCTAAATGT
Organism: Oncorhynchus keta; assembly: GCF_023373465.1. NCBI lineage: Eukaryota > Metazoa > Chordata > Actinopteri > Salmoniformes > Salmonidae > Oncorhynchus > Oncorhynchus keta. The sequence goes on along the minus strand of NC_068433.1, from coordinate 32,292,988 downwards.
GAAATAAGTCGAGGGGTATGAAACATTTCTGAAAGGCCTGTAAATGGCATATATTATCATTGTTCTTATTATCATTGTCGTAGAGTATCTTTGCACTGTAAGACGAAATGATCTAGTGTAGTGCGTGTTGGACCAGACTGGATTCGCTGTGGGCAACAACCTTCATTTACATCAGTACTACATGACTGTAACGAGAGTCATCTAGTAACAGCTGGTAGCCGGTAACCAAAGCGTTGCTGGTTTGAATCCCTGAGCTGACTGGTGGTGGTGGTGGGGGTCTGCATGGAGTGAGCTGGCAGCCGGAGGGTTACAGGCTTTAATGTGCTATGATCTCTCTCTTTCTTTCTTTCTTTCTTTCTTCTCTCTCTCTCTCTCTCTCTCTCTCTCTCTCTCTCTCTCTCTCTCTCTCTCTCTCTCTCTTTCTCTCTCTCTCTCTTTCTCTCTCTCTCTCTCTCTCTCTCTCTCTCTCTCTCTCTCTCTCTCTCTCTTTCTCTCTCTCTCTCTTTCCTCTCTCTCTCTTTCCCTCTTTCTCTCTCTCTCTCTTTTTCTCTCTCTCTCTCTTTCCCTCTCTCTCTCTCTCTCTCTCTCTCTCTCTCTCTCTCTCTCTCTCTCTCTCTCTCTCTCTCTCTCTCTCTCTCTCTCTCCATCAGGGTCCCACTGGTCCTAAAGGACAGAAGGGAGAGCCTGTATACGTTGGACTCAGTGGGGTAACACACACACACACATAAGGATATTATCAGGAGAAGTTTGACATTCCTTCCTCTCCCTCCTTCCCTACCTCATATTTCCTATCCTGGAGATTGTTTAGAGAAAGGGAGATGATGTTGTTGCTATAATCTCATCCATTGAGGTCAGTCTGACCTGGAACGGACTCTCCTTCCTTCTTCCCTACATCCCTCTTTCCCCCAAGTCTATGTTTATAATGAACTGGGGCCAGTTGTTTAGCTCACAGTTTATCTTGTGTCCTTACAGGGAGTTCCTGGACCGGATGGTGTACCTGTAAGACATCTCATTACTATACATCAATATACTGGATTTCTTCCTGCATATGTAGTGTATTCGATAACTTGGTGTGTTCCTGACCGGGCTGTATGTGTTCTGTGTTCCTGACCGGGTTGTATGTGTTCTGTGTTCCTGACCGGGTTGTATGTGTTCTGTGTTCCTGACCCGCTTTTCTGTGTTATGTTTCTCTCCGTAGGGTCCTAGAGGTCCAGACGGAGGTCCCGGTGACTTCGGCCCTCGAGGTCCTGATGGATTCCTGGTACGCACACACACACGCACACACACACACACACGCACACACACACACACACACACACACACACACACACACACACACACACACACACACACACACACACACACACACACACACACACACACACACACACACACCTGTCTGTGTTGATCTAGATACAATATACCTTTAATATACTGTATGTGCTCACTATATTACAGGAACTATGTTATCCCAAACAGTGGCATGACAACCTTTGCGTTACACAGACATGTTTAATCTACACATTGGTTAACAAGACTAAAGCCAGTGACTTGGGGGAATATACCTCTCTTATTGTCTCTTGATGACTGTCTATTTTACAATAGAATATAATAGATCTAATAGATCGGTCTTCTCTCCGACTGACTTCCTGTCTGTGTTGTGTTGTTTTTCTCCAGGGTGCTCCAGGCCCCCCCGGTCCCCCTGGCCCTGTAGTAAGTACTGGACAACAGTAGATAGGGGAAAACTCCTGACACTTCAGTAGTTATAGGCCTGGAGTTTTCCTGCTCTGCTAACATGATACCCCTGGCCCTGTAGTAAGTACTGGACAACACTACAGTGGTGGAAAAAGTACCCAATTGTCATACATTTTACTCAAGTAAAAGTCACTCAGCAAAATACAGTACAACTTGAGTAAAAGTCTGAAGGTATCTGGTTTTAAATATACTTAAGTATCAAAAATAAAAGTATAAATCATTTCGCATTCCTTATAATAAGCAAACAAAACTGCCCGATTGTCTTGTTTTTACTTATTGATATATATATAGCCAGGTGCATTCTCCAACACTTTTGTGTTTAGTGATTCTGTCAATGTGTGTGAATTGGACCATGTTGCTGTCCCGATGAGCATTAGAAATGTAACAAGTACTTTTAGGTGTCAGGGAAAATGTGTAAAAAGTACATCATTTTCTTCGGGAATGTAGTGGAAAAGTTAAAGTTGTCACAAATATAAAAAGTAAAGTACATATACCCCAAAAAATGACATAAGTAGTACTAAGAGTTTAGCTAAGTACTTTACACCATGACAAATGCTATGCATACTCAGTCCATACTGGGGACCTTTGTTACTGGTGACTTATATGCAGACTGTTATAATGACTGTTATATTGCAGAACCACATCTACTCATTTAAGGGTTTTTCTTTATTTTGACTATTTTCTACATTGTAGAATAATAGTGAAGAGATCAAAACTATCAAATAAGGAATCATGTAGTAACCAAAAAAGTGTTAAACAAATCCAAATATATTGCATATTTTAGATTCTTAAAAGTTGCCACCCTTGATGACAGCTTTGATGACAGCTTTGCACACTCTTGGAATTCTTTCAACCAGCTTCACCTGGAATGCTTTTCCAACAGTCTTGAACGAGTTCCCACATATGTTGAGCACTTGTTGGCTGCTTTTCCTCCACTCTGAGGTCAAACTCATCCCAAAGCATCTCAAATGGGTTGAGGTCGGGTGATTGTGGAGGCCAGGTCATGTGATGCAGCACTCCATCACTCTCCTTATTGGTCAAATAGCCCTTACACAGCCTGGAGGTATGTTGAGTCATTGTCCTGTTGAGAAACAAATTATAGTCCCTCTAAGTGCGAACCAGATGGGATGGCGTATCGCTGCAGAATGCTGTGGTAGCCATGTTTGAATTTAAGTGTGCCTTGAATTCTAAATAAATCACAGACAGTGTGACCAGCAAAGCACCATCTCACCTCCTCCTCCATGCTTCACAGTGGTGACCACACATGCGGAGATCATCCGTTCACCTACTCTGTGTCTCACAAAGACACGGCGGTTGGAACCAAAAATCTCAAATTTGGACTCGAAAAAGGACAGATTTCCACTGGTCTAACGTCCATTGCTCATGTTTCTTGCCTCAAGCAAGTCTCTTCTTATTATTGGTGTCCTTTAGTAGTGGTTTCTTTGCAGCAAGTCGACCATGAAGGCCTGATTCACGCAGTCTCCTCTGAACAGTTGATGTCGAGATGTGTCTGTTACTTGAACTCTATGAAGCATTTATTTGGGCTGCAATCTGAGATGCAGTTAACTCGAATGAACTTATCCTCTGTAGCAGATGCAACTCTGTGTTTTCCTTTCCTGTGACGGTCCTCATGAGAGCCAGTTTCATCATAGTGCTTTATGGTTTTTGCAACTGCACTTGAAGAACGTTTCAAAGTTCTTGAAATGTTCTGCATTGACTGACCTTCTGACATTCTTAAAGTAATGATGGACTGTCATTTCTCTTTGCTTATATGAGCTGTTCTTGCCATAATATGGACTTGCTCTTTTACCAAATTCCACAAATGAACTTTTAACAAGGCACACATGTTAATTGAAATGCATTCCAGGTCATGAAGCTGGTTGAGAGAATGCCAAGAGTGTGCAACGCTGTCATCAAGACAAAGGGTGGCTACTTTGAAAAATCTCAAATATAAAATGTGTTTTGATTTGATTAAACACTTTTTTTGGTTACAACATGATTCCATGTGTGTTATTTCATAGTTTTTATGTATTCACTATTATTCTACAATTTAGAAAATAGTAAAAATAAAGAAAAACCCTTGAATGAGTATATGTGTCCAAACTGTTGACTGGTACTGTATATTGAACAAAAATATAAACGTGACATGCAACAATTTCAACGATTTTACTGAGTTCATATGAGGAATTTCCAGCTCATATAAGGAAATCGGTCAATGAAATAAATAAATGAGGCCCTAATGGATGTATTTCACATGACTGGGCAGAGGCGCAGCCATGGATGGGCCTGGGAGGGCATAGGCCTACCTACTTGGGAGCCAGGACCAGCCAATCACATAAGGGCTTTATTGCAGACAGAAATAGTCCTCCGTTTCATCAGCTGTCCAGGTGGCTGATCTCAGACGATCCAGGTGACGATCAGGTGACGAAGCCGAATGTGGTGGTCCTGGGCTGGCATGGTTACACTTGGTCTGCGGTCGTGAGGCCTGTTGGACATACTGCCAAATTCTCTAAAACAACGTTGGGGCGGTTTATGGTAGAGAAAAGAAGATTATATTCTCTGGCAACAGCTCTGGTGGACATTCCTACAGTCAGCATGCCAGTTGCACGCTCCTTCAAAACTTGAGACATCTGTGGCATTGTGTTGTGTGACACAACTGCACATTTTAGAGTGGCCTTTTATTGCCCCCAACACAAGTTGCACCTGTGTAATGATCTTGCTGTTTAATCAGCTTCTTAATATGCCACACCTGTCAGGTGGATGGATTATCTTGGCAAAGCAGAAATGCTCACTAACAGGGATGTTAACAAAAACATTTGAGAGACATAAGCTTTTTGTTCATATGTGAAATCTCTGGGATCTTTTATTTCAGCTCATGAAACATGTGACCAACACTTTACATGTTGCGTTTACATTTTTGTTCAGTATAATTACATCCATAAAATTTTACAATGCTTGCCATGTGTAGGGTGATGTGTTGTTGTCCAAATGCAATACCCACTCTTGTTTTCCAGGGGAGCCCCAGTCTAGGGTTTCAGGGGGAGCCAGGAGACAAGGTACGCACCAACAAAACAAAACAACACAACTAATTATTAGATTTGAATGATCGATTTTATTGATTAGTAATCGATTAATCATATCAGTTTATTAGGTCTTTAGCATCTTATTTGCTCACCCGACCCAACAAGAACTTCCCCCCACCCCGTCCAACCATATCTACTGTACCCCTTCTTATCACTCATTTGATTTCAGCTATATTGAGAAGTAATTGATTTATTACATCAGTTAATTACATCAGTCTAAAGCTATTTAGACTGTTGATAGAGTGTAATATGACATAATCTGCATCCCAAATGTCACCGTATTCCTTATATAGTGCACTACTTTTGACCAGAGCCCATATGTATCTATATGTCTTTCCCAATGGGAGGGAGACTGGCAACTTTATACTCACTGTAAATCAAATTAGATCAAACTGAAGACAGCCGGCTTAGGTTACTCTAGCTGTGTGTGTGTGTGTGTGTGTGTGTGTGTGTGTGTGTGTGTGTGTGTGTGTGTGTGTGTGTGTGTGTGTGTGTGTGTGTGTGTGTGTGTGTGTGTGTGTGTGTGTGTGTGTGTGTGTGTGCCTGCTATGCTATGTGTGCATGCGTGTTGAGGATGGTTAAAATGCATGATGAAGGATGTCTTTTTGACCTCTGTGTGCATGCCATGTAATCGTTCTTGGTGATGGTTTGACACATCCTCTTCCCCTCTATTCAACCTCCTCCCATCTCCCCCCCTGGCCCTTACATACATCCAACAGTACATTACCCTTTAGCCCCAACAGTCCCTCCATCCATCTCTCCTGACCTCCTCCCTCATCCCCCTCTTCTCTGTTTTTTCCACTGACACATCTACCTCAATATATCACCAGTATCAGTGGTGGCGATTGGGTGGAGATATGGGAGGATGGGCTCATTGTAATGGCTGGAATGGAAAGAAGGGAACGGTTTCATTACATGGTTTCCATGTGTTTGATACCATTCCATTCACTCCATTTCAGTCATTATTAGGAGCCATCCTTCCCTCACCAGCCTCCTCTGGTTTGTTCCATCTCTATTATTTAAATATGATCTTGTCTTCAATGATTTTACAGTTCACCCCTGGTGTGTTTACAAATGCATGACAGTACTGCCACTGGGACGACTAGAGCCCTATGGAGGCGGCCATTTTGTTTCTCATTCTGAATCTGGACTCTTAACAAATCTGAACTCTAACAAATCTGAACGAGAAAGATCACAATCTAATATGTAATTGAAGGAACAAACAGTTGTCCTGTGGCATTACTAAAATAACATGTTTCCTTACTGTTGGATGGCAGCTCAGAGATTATTCTAGAACTTTTCATCACCCTCATAGAAGTCAATCATTTGTGGACTCTACTAAAAGTCGTCTTAGCACATTAGTTTTGTACTGTCTGTCGCTTTGGATAAAAGCATCTGCTAAATGGCATCTTTATTACGTCTGTGTTAACACTACTTTTAGTTGGTAGAAACAGACAATAACATATCGCATATTGTATCTATAAGATTCCCAACTAATTATATGAATTCTATGTTGTATTATATTCAGCCTATAAAATCCACTTTATTGTATTATATTTCCAACCAATAAGATCTCTGAGCTGTCATGTGGGTGGGTGGGCGTGTCGTGGTCTGTGATTGGTGCTGGAATCACTTGCTCCTGCTTCCTGTGCTGCGTTATATTCCTTTGACCTTATTTGGGCATGTTGGTGCTGGAACATCATGGGAGTTTTGTCTCAGTATTCAGTATCCGTTGCATTTGAACACCAGTGAGAATGAATGACCCACTAACATTCACCACCGATCCATCAATGGCTGAATCCGCCATCTTGCCATCTTATCCTCCCTGCATGTATCTTGTTGTTCAACCCCCCAACAACAACAAACAAACAAACAAACAATAACAAACTACTAATTGGAAGTCGTGTTGAAAGAGGAACAGCTAGATTCACTGATAAGCCTTTTGGATAGATGACAAGCAAACATTTGACTAAAGTCAGTTATTTATCCCTTTAATTCAATTTTTTTCTATATTATATATTTTCTGTTTTGGCCTGAGGAAATTGCTCTCTAAATTGTTTTCTTCTCAGTGACGTATCGGAAGAAAGATAAAGTCGGCCAGAGCTCTCTCTCTCTCTCTCTCTCTCCCTTTCTCTATCAACCACCCTCTCTCTTTCTCTTCAATTCCCTCTTTATCAATCTCCCTCATACACGTTCTCTTACTCCTCCAATCCTACCTCCCCTTCTTCGTTTATGGGTTGTTCCACGAAATAGGTGCATTTTGCGCTCCCCCTTTGATATTTTAAGTAGAAATTGTGAACCGATACTGTTATATTACATGTTATATTAAACGAAGTGCCCTTTAGTGTAGACCACATGGATAATTAAATAAATCGGATTTTTAAGATGAACAAAGGCTTGCTAAAAAAGAAAATGGTGACACTTGCATTCAATTGCCACTCCCTGTTCCACACATCAAACTTCCATTCCCTGTGTCACAAAGGGATTCATGGCATATTTCAGATGAAATCGCCAACCCTGTTTCAATCAACCCTGTTACTTTATTTGGCACTTAAATGACATTAGATTAGAGAGTTTAATAGTCACATGTACAGTGTTGCAGATGTAGTTACAGGGTACAGTTAGATTCTTGAGCTCCGAGCTCCAACAATGCAGGACGAAGGGAGCTGACTCGTGGTGGCTATTCAGCAGCCTGATGGTCAGGAGGTAGAAGCTATTGGCCAGTCTTACAGTTTTTGCCATGATGCTCCTGTACTGTCTTAGTGATGGAAACGGGGAGAACAGGCCACGGCTCGGGTTGCTGCGGTCCCTGATAAATCTTTCTGCGACACCTGGTGTTGTAGGTGTCCTGGAGGGCACGCAGTGTGCAGCCAATGGCGTGTTTGGCTGAGCGTACCACCCTCTGTAGTGCCTTGTGGTCCTCAGCGGTGGAGTTGCCATATACCCCAGACAGTATGCTTTCGATGCTGCTCCTGTAGAACACTGCGAGGGCCCTTTGGGGACAGGCTAAATTTCTTCAGCATCCTGAGGTTGAAGAGTCAGTGTCGTTCTCGACCACTGTGTCGTTGTGGTGTAGGCACCTACTGTAGCAATTTGTATTATTTACCCTCTTGAGATGGGAAAACTCGTTTTTTATGAATGTGAACATGTGCTATTTATTTGGCGAAATGTTTTTTATTTATACCAAGTTACACTTCTCAAAAGGGACCGAATTGGTGGAACGACCTTAATGCAATCCCACCATCTCATCCCCTACTTCTCACTCTCACTTTAAGTCTCTCTATCTTTCTCTTTTCCAGTCTTTTTATCTTCATTTCATTTTATCACCTTTCCTATCGCTCTCTTTTTGTTTAACGTGTTCTCCTTCTATCTCTCGTTCCCTCTTTTCCTATTTCTCCCTCTTCATCCCTCTCCTTTTCCCTTCTCTCTCCCTGGCCCTCTCTCTTTCTGGCTCTCTTTTTTGCCACCTCTCCCTCTCCTCTATCTCTCCACCTCTCTTTTTCCTTCTCCATCTTCTCCCTCTCTCTCAATATTCCAACCCTCACCCCCCCCTTCCCCCACCCCCCTTTGCTCTCAACCTTCCAACTTCCAAATTCCTCTCGCACCCTTCAACCTCCAACCTCCTCATCCTCCCGTCTGATTGGCTAATAATGACTGACTCACATGTGTTGTCCTCTGGATCACCAGGGCGACGCAGGTCAGCCCGGACCCCGAGGCGTGCCCGGCGACGAGCCGCTAGTAGGCGCACCTATTACCACTATCTACAAAGGAGATAAGGTAACACAGACAGGAGCAGTGGTCCCCGCCCGCCGGAGGGGTGAGAAAGAGGGAGGAGAGACGGGGGGAGGAGGGGGGAGGAAGACACTGAGGCAGGGGGGAAGAGAGGGGACGAAAGGCTGGTCTAAGACACAGAATCACAAAAGCATCTTGATTATATATTATGGAAAGTAGTATTACAAAATACCATGGAGGGTTGTAGTTGACGTGTCTCTACTCTTTTACGACAGTCAACCTGAAGTTGACAGATAACCCGATGTTGACTTGCCTCCATCTTGCCAAACTAATGTAATTCTGCTTCTGGTGTAGCACTACAAAGCACAGGGGTTGGGAAGCTCTCCAAAGCGAGTATGATGCAAATAATCAGCAACTGTACTGTTAGCTGTGGATGACATAAGTAATGATAGTGTGGGATGTAAAAACATATCGCAATAGGGGAAGGGATAGTATACTGTGTGACTGACCGGCCCTTCATACCCCCCAACCCCCCTGCCGCCAAACTCTACCTTGCCCGAAACCCCCCCAACCCCCTACACTACCACCCCTCCTAGGGTCACACACACACACACAGTCCGTCCCTCCAACTACCCCTACCCCCTCTCCTCTCTAGACCAACCCTCCAACCTATCCCTCCAAATCTACCTGAAAACAACTGCTGTTGCCACCACCCAACCAATCCCCTCCCTCCTCCCCTCCAACCCTCCTCTCCCTCAACCCCCATCGTGTTGCCATGTAAAAACTCTCTCTTCCTTGGTTACCGTTACCCAGGGCGATGTGGGCCCGCAGGGAGACCCAGGCAGGCCCTTGGTCAATGGAGTGGTGGAGTTTGTGGGCTTTCCTAAAGGAGACAAAGGACCTAAGGTTTGTGATGAGAGAAACACACGTTCAGCTCCAGGGCTCCAGAGAGGAGGCCTGGGTAGCCGACCCACTCTCCCCCAGCCGGGTTGCTCCATCCTGGCATGGAGCCGAGCCGTGGTGGGGGGGTGGGTGGTGGAAGGTGGAGGTGATACTATGCCCCACCTATAGCTGGCTCGCTGGCTGGCTCCTGGAGTGTCATACAGTCCCCCGCGCCCCCAACCATCCCCTCTCCCGGCCTACACCCCCCTTCCCTTCCCTCCCCCCAGTGTCCGTGTCCCATTCCATTATCCCATTATACACCCGCACCCCATCGCAATGTCATACTGCAGTTATTATTGAGTTGTTTGTTTTCTTACTGTGTGTTTTTATATCAGTTGTTGCACACAGAATACAAAGTAAATAACAGGATTTGTGTAATATTGAAAGACAATGAAAATCTGCAGATATCAGCCAGTACTGTAAAGTGAAGAATATCTACTGTTTGCATCATGCACATGTTCACACAGAGACTTTACTAATGTTACTGTACTCTGTCAATCGGATGCTTTAGTATCACTTCAAGTGGACATAAGACATAAGCATTAGCAGTGAAAGGTTTTCATCCGTCATTGCTGTTATGTAACCTGTTTTTGCCTCCTCGTTGCTTTATGCTGTTTATTTTGTTTTCTTCCTGAATGATGGCGTCTGGACTTTCCTCTGTGGGGTTGACAACTGTGGGGTTGTCATTTTGTTCCTGTAACGTTTCCTTTTGCTTTTCTCCATTCCCTGCTCTCTCTCTCTCTCTCTCTCTCTCTCTCTCTCTCTCTCTCTCTCTCTCTCTCTCTCCATCTCTCTCTCTCTCTCTCTCTCTCTCTCTCTCTCTCTCTCTCTCTCTCTCTCTCTCTCTCTCTCTCTCTCTCTCTCTCTCTCTCTCTCTCTCTCTCTCTCTCTCTCTCTCTCTCTCTCTCCCTCTCTCTCTCTCTCTCTCTCTCTCTCTCTCTCTCTCTCTCTCTCTCTCTCCATCTCTCTCTCTCTCTCTCTCTCTCTCTCTCTCTCTCTCTCTCTCTCTCTCTCTCTCTCTCTCTCTCTCTCTCTCTCTCTCTCTCTCTCTCTCTCCATCTCTCTCTCTCTCTCTCTCTCTCTCTCTCTCTCTCTCTCTCTCTCTCTCTCTCTCTGCATCTCTCTCTCCTCTCTCTCTCTCTCTCTCTCTCTCTCTCTCTCTCTCTCTCTCTCTCTCTCTCTCTCTCCATCTCTCTCTCTCTCTCTCCATCTCTCTCTCCATCTCTCTCTCCATCTCTCTCTCTCTCTCTCTCTCTCTCTCTCTCTCTCTCTCTCTCTCTCTCTCTCTCTCCATCTCTCTCTCTCTCTCTCTCTCTCTCCATCTCTCTCTCTCTCTCCCTCTCTCTCTCTCTCTCTCTCTCTCTCCCTCCATCTCTCTCCTCCTCCATCTCTCTCTCCCTCCATCTCTCTCTCCCTCCATCTCTCTCTCTCTCTCTCTCTCTCTCTCTCTCTCTCTCTCTCTCTCTCTCTCTCTCTCTCTCTCTCTCTCTCCCTCCATCTCTCTCTCAGGGGGAAGGGGGTTACAAAGGAGTGCGTGGACCAACTGGTAGACCCGGCCCACCTGTAAGTGTGTCTGTCTTGTCTGTTGGGGACAATAAAGATTTATTTAACTGAATAGCTATTTGCAGTAGAGCATAAAGAATGCTATTTCAACCAAAATGGAGAATGTACTGTCACTGTTAATGCTTCAAACAGTGTGTGTGTCCCAAATGGCACCCTGTTCCCTAATAGTGCACTACTTTTGACCAGAGCCTTAAATGGGCAATCTGCCATTGTTACAGCAATTTTTGGACTGAAAATTCACGATAAACTCACCAAAAAAAGAAACATCACTTTTTCAAGACCCTGTCTTTACAAGATAATTCGTCAAAATCCAAATAACTTCACAGATCTTAATTGTAAAGGGTTTAAACACTGTTTCCCATGCTTGTTCAATTAACCATAACCAATTAATGAACATGCACATGTGGAACGGTCATTAAGACACTAACAGCTTACAGACAGTAGGCAATTAAGGTCACAGTTATGAAAACTTAGGACACTAAAGAGGCCTTTCTACTGACTCTGAAAAACACAAAAAGAAAGATGCCCAAGGGTCCCTGTTCATCTGTGTAAACGTGCCTTGGGCATGCTGCAAGGAGGCATGAGGACTGCAGATGTGGCCAGGGCAATAAATTGCAATGTCCGTACTGCGAGACGCCTAAGACAGCGCTACAGGGAGACAAGACGGACATCTGATCGTCCTCGCAGTGGCAGACCACGTGTAACAATACCTGCACAGGATTGGTACATCCTAAAATCACACCTGAGGGACAGGTACAGGATGGCAACAACAACTGCCCGAGTTACACCAGGAATGCACAATCCCCCCCATCAGTGCTCAGACTGTCCGCAATAGGCTGAGAGAGGCTGGACTGAGGGCTTGTAGGCCTGTTGTAAGACAGGTCTTCACCAGACATCACCGGCAACAACGTTGCCTATGGGCACAAACCCTGGACCAGACAGGACTGGCAAAAAAGTGTTCTTCTCTGACAAGTCACAGTTTTGTCTCACCAGGGGTGATGGTCGGATTCATGCTTCTGGTTGAAATGAATGAGCATTACCCCGAGGCCTGTACTCTAGAGCGGGATCAATTTGGAGGTGGAGGGTCCGTCATGGTCTGGGGCGGTGTGTCACAGCATCATTGGACTGAGCTTGTTGTCAATGCAGGCAATCTCATCGCAGGCAATCTCAACACTGTGCGTTAGAGGGGAGACATCCTCCTCCCTCATGGAGACATCCTCCTCCCTCATGTGGTAGACATCCTCCTCCCTCATGCAGGCTCATCCTGACATGACCCTCCAGCATGACAATGCCATCAGCCATACGGCTTATTCTGTGCATGATTTCCTGCAAGACAAGAATGTCAGTGTTCTGCCATGGCCAGCGAAGAGCCCGGATCTCCATCCCATTGAGCACGTCTGGGACCTGTTGGATCGGAGGGTGAGGGCAAGGGTCATTCCCCCCAGAAATGTCCGGGAACTTGCAGGTGCCTTGGTGGAAGAGTGGGGTAACATCTCACAACAAGAACTGGCAAATCTGGTGCAGTCCATAAGGAGGAGATGCACTGCAGTACTTAATGCAGCTGTTGGCCACACCAGATACTGACTGTTACACCCCCCCCCCCCCCCACTTTGTTCAGGGACACATTATACAATTTCTGTGATTCACATGTCTGTTGAACTTGTTCAGTTCATGTCTCAGTTGTTGAATCTTGTTATGTTCCTACTAATATTTACACATGTTAAGTTTGCTTAAAATAAATGCAGTTGACAGTGAGAGGACGTTTCTTTTTTTGCTGAGTTTATATACCCATTGATTCTTGAAGAATGTAACTTATAAATGCTACATGAACTTAGATAAATTGTCTTAACCCATCAAAACTCCAACTGTAAGCTTGTTTTACTCCTTTGTTTGTAAACAATGCAATTGTAAACAACCACTGTATAGCCTCAAAACACAGTTAAAACTATCATTTTGATATCATGGATGGCCAGTAATTGCATCTATAGCTCTGTCTATGATTTTCACATTTCTCCAGCCCCCATCCCTCAGCTATTTACCAAATCAGTGGCGGGATGACTGCTTTGTTATCGTTTGAACTGCAGATTGCCCCTTGGGGCGGCAGTGTAGCCTAGTGATTAGAGCGTTGGACTAGTAACCGGAAGGTTGCGAGTTCAAACCCCCGAGCTGACAAGGTACAAATCTGTTGTTCTGCCCTTGAACAGGCAGTTAACCCACTGTTCCCAGGCCGTCATTGAAAATAAGAATATGTTCTTAACTGACTTGCCTGGTTAAATAAAGGTAAAAAAATAAATAAAAAATAATAATAAAGTAGTGGACTACATAGGGAATGGTCTGTCATTTAGCAAGCAGTAAGCATGTTGTAAATGTTTGACCCATACGTCTGTTGCCAGGGTCCTTTCGGCTTTCCTGGCGAGGTGGGAGAGAGTGGAATTTTGGGGTATCCAGGGGGACGGGTAAGCTCCTCCCCTCCTTCTACGTCTGATAATCTCCCAATTGTCTCTCCGTCCCTCCCAAAGTGTGCACTTGTTCACTTCCCTTCACTGATTTGAAAGGAATGACTGGAATAATAAATATGGTGGAAACCCATACTGGTCCGTACCCCTACCAATAGGATGCTTTTAAACTTGTAGGAAGTAGTGAACAAAATAGGTATTATTGGTTAACACCCATTGTGTTGTGATGATTGGGATTCTTAACTCTGATTCTAAACTGTTCTGCGGCGGCCTTCTTGTTTCTCTCTTGGCAGGGTCCTCCTGGTTTTAACGGGCCTCCCGGATCTCCAGGAAGACAGGTAAGACACACACTCACACAAACACACACACACACACCTGTTTGGCTCTATCACGCACAGCCAGAGGCAAAATGAGAGACAAGAGAGAGAGAGGCACACAAACACACTTAAATCAAATAATACATTGATTTATAAACAGATTAATGAACCAATTAATCTCTTTCCCACAAAGGGATTCACAGGAAGTCCAGGGTTCCCCGGCCAACCAGGCTACAGAGGACCTAAGGTAATCCATTTTTCTGAAATTAATAAATTACTGTGTATTTCATACAAATTGAATATCATGCAATATTGGCCGTATTTTCACAATTCTGATCTTTTGCCCAATTTTCGGTGGAAGAGCAGATCTGATTGGTCAAAAGACCAATAATTTGTGGATAAAGGTCAGAATTGTGTCATCTTGTTCTGAGGGTTTGAGTTGCAAGGCTCCAGTCTGCCAGTAGGGGGTGAAGAAGTACATACATGTTCTTTTCTTCTGTTTGTTATTAGGGTGACCAGGGAGAACAGGGGCCTCCCGGACCCCCGATCTACACTGACGCACAAGGGATGTCTGTTCAAGGTAACACACACACAAAAACACATGAAAAAGCCTGATACCCACAATCCCCTCTGTTGACCACCTGTCCTCTGATTGGTTGCAGGAGCACCAGGTGACAACGGCTTCGACGGCCTCCCTGGCCAACCAGGGGATGCGGGAGCTCCAGGGTTTCCAGGACAACCAGGACGACCAGGCGACTCCTTCAGCGATGGTAACACTGAGACACACATACACATGCACGCAGGCACGCACACATAGCACACACACACAAATGCATACACGTACGCAGGCACACGCATGCAAGCACACAGACACACACATGCATACAGGCATCCTCTCCTTTCCCCTCCTCTCTCCCTCTCACCTCCTCGTCTCTCCTCTCTCAACCCTCTCCCAGGTCGCGGAAGCAGCCCAGGGTTCCCTGGTACACCGGGGCCTAAGGGAGAGAGGGGTAACCCAGGCAGACAGAGCTATGGTCCTGAGGGCCAACCAGGAGGACAAGGCTTACCAGGAACCCCTGGACCACCCGGACCACCAGGCAGATCTGGTATGTTACGCATCGGCATAATCATATCCGTCATGTTTCATGCGGGACGGATGAGGGATGTTGCTTTATAGCGATAATAACAGTTTGAGGTACTGAGTGACTGTTAGCTTCCAGTTTTTTTGTCAAACTTTTTATTAATTTCAATCGAAGTGTTATTGGCGAAAGAGAGAGAAAAAGTATATTTGTTTCAAGTGAGAAAGATGAGAGAGACAAAGAGAGGGGAAAGACAAGGAGTGAGAGAAGAGAGGTTGAGTTAAAGACAGATTGAGGTGGCCTCCCGAGTGGCGCAGCGGTCTAAGGCACAGTGCTAGCTGTGTCACTACAGATCCTGGTTCGATACCAGGCTGTGTCGCAACCGGCTGCGACTGGGAGGCGCGTGTGGCGACGCACGAAATGGCCCAGCATCATCCAGGTTAGGGGAGGGTTTGGCTCATGCACGCTGACACGGTCGCCAGGTGTACGTGTTTCCTCCGACACATCAGTGCGGCTCGACAGGCCGTGTTTCGGAGGACGCACGGCTCTCGACCTTCGCCACTCCTGAGTCCGTACGGGAGTTGCAGCGACGGGACAAGACTGTAACTACCAATTGGGGAGAAAAAGGGGTAAAAAATACTCAAAATAAAACATCTGAGTTAAAGACAGATTGAGTTAAAGACAAATTGAGTTAAAGACAGATTGAGTTAAAGACAGATTGAGTTAAAGACAGATTGAGTTAAAGACAGATTGAGTTAAAGACAGATTGAGTTAAAGATAGATTGAGTTAAAGACAGATTGAGTTAAAGACAGATTGAGTTAAAGACAGATTGAGTTAAAGACAGATTGAGTTAAAGACAGATTGAGTTAAAGACAGATTGAGTTAAAGACAGATTGAGTTAAAGACAGAGGAATAAATGAAGAAACAAAGGGAGGGATGTAACTGACTGTGTGTCCTGTGCCGTCCTCCTGGAGATGAAGACTCGTCCAGCGGCCCCTGTCTGGTCGTCACTATGGGGCCCAAGGGCCAAACACTGGAAGTTAGCATACCAGAAGGTAGTCCCTGCCACCAGAGTGGGGATATTGCTGTTACCATGGCAATATTCAGACCACCGAAACAAAAATAATACCTCAACTATATCAAGTTTCCAAACCTGAGCCATAGGTATACAACTACATGTATACGCATGGTTCTGATCTAAACTAACCGTCAGGATCAGTGGAGGCTGTTGAGGGGAGGACGGCTCATAATAACGTCTGGAACGGAGCGAATGGAATGATATCATACACATGAAAACTGTGTGTTTGATGCATTTGATACCATTCCCCTCATTCCACTCCAGCTATGACCACGAGCCCGTTCTCCCCAATGAAGTTGCATCCAACCACCTGTGGTCAGAACACTCTTTACTAGCACATGCCAGTGTTGCTGGGAAGAGTGTTTGCTCAAATCCAAGATGCTTTCTCACATCTGGCCACTAGGTGTCTCCCTTACCCACCCGTATGGCAGGACCATAGATAAACAGTACACCGATACAGTCTCCACATCTATGGCTCTGGCGTATGGGAGAGAGAAAATATTAGAGATTTTCCGATGATATCTTTGCCACAAATGAGGATGAACAACAATGGGTAAATGTTTCGTACTTTCCTGCTATGTTTCCCTGCTCGCTAAAAACATTCTAACAAAGGCAGATGTGATGCACAGAGACAAAACAAGTTTGTTTTGTCCAAAGACTGACCAACCCTTCCTATTCCATATGAGCTAACTAACAGACCAAAGTAACAGAGTTTTTAAGTTAGAGGTCAAGAGTGTTTGTGTTTGTGTTTGTGTGTGTGTGTGTGTGTGTGTGTGTGTGTGTGTGTGTGTGTGTGTGTGTGTGTGTGTGTGTGTGTGTGTGTGTGTGTGTGTGTGTGTGTGTGTGTGTGTGTGTGTGTGTGTGTGTGTGTGTGTGTGCGTGTGCGTGAAATACCACAGTGGTGTAAGTGTTCTTTGTACCAATACTTCTACTACTCTGTACAACTAGTCAAATCATCTATCTATGTGTGTGTGTGTCTGTGTGTGTGTCTGTGTGTGTGTGTGCAGTAGCCAACATCCAAACCGACTTGTTCGACAATCTGCCAGGACGACCAGGAGCCCAGGGACCACCTGGAGCCAGTGGATATAAGGGACCCAAAGGTAGGATACACATGCACGCACAGACACACACACACACACATTCACATTACGCACAACAAAAACAAAATGTATGTAAAAAATCTTTTAAAAAATCTGCTGGGGCTGATTTGCTGGATCCCTTTCGACTGCAGCTTTCTGCAATCTGATTTTGTTGCCTTGCAGAAAGCCCATATTGATTTAAAATTGGTACTTAAATGTGGGAACAACTCAAATGTATGATGTTTTCGAATTCCCTTAGAAATATTTCAGATAGGTTTCACAGGTATGCATTGGATGGCATTTGTGGGCTTTCGGATTTACAAAAATGTTACGTTTAATAAAGAACACCAACGAGCTAGTTAAGAAGCTGTGATTTTTTTTTAAAGTAAGCTTCTTTTAATTGAAGTAGGTCATACCTCGAAAGAAATTACACCGATATGTCTCAATTCTATGGATCACGTCATCTCATTATACACCGAAGATATTTTACTTCGTCGAGACAGTGTATCTAAATCCCTCTCAAATGCTCTGTCGATCATAGACAAATTCAGCTCTGTCTTTAAGTTATAAAATACATCTAACCAAATCTGCCCTACTGGTTCTCAAGACCCCGGTGAGAGACTCCATCTCTACTTATGCAATCCCAATCGGTAGACTAATATCCCAGTTGCTTTAACTGGCCAAATATCTATTGTCAAAATGAATATATTGCCACGGCTGAATTTCTGTACTTCAATGCTTCCCTTGTCTCCAACTTCTGGCTGCTGGGATTGAATCCATAGTGCGGTTTTCCAGATGTGCAAGGTCAAATAAACACTTGCAAAGAGGGAAAGATGAAGGACTATCTGTACCATAATATATAATATAATATATGCCATTTAGCAGACGCTTTTATCCAAAGCGACTTACAGTCATGTGTGCATACATTCTACGTATGGGTGGTCCCGGGAATCAAACCCACTACCCTGGCATTACAAGCGCCATGCTCTACCAACTGTGCTACAGAAGGACCACACCAAGCTTTACATTTGTATTTCCAGGCACTAGCATTTTGTCACATCCTAAATTGGTTTAGAGATCGTTCTTCTGCCCCCTGCCTGAGTATAGAGAGAAAGATGGTGTCTCCTATTGCTCATGAAGAGTTGGTCTTCACTGAAATATCCCTTTAAACAATGTCAACTATGTTTTTAACCTATTATTTCTCACACAATTTTAATTTGGCAGAAAATTTCATAACAATGTAACTGGGAATGAAAATGGCACGCCCATACTCCAACATTTCACAATAACGCCTTGTGATCCGGAGGGTGGCCTTTTGCACCCCCCTCCCCCAATGGTCAAGATGTGGAATCCACACCCTTGCAGATATCATAGACAGTAATGGTTTGAGAACCTTCCAAGATTTGAAAGATGCCTACACAGTACCAGGCAAATTCGTTAAGCTGACCTATGGACTCCCTTGGGGAACCCAACTACCGAACCATTCAATGATGGGATTAATAAATTAATTGTCTGGGCTTCCCGAAAGGACTGATCTCTGTTTTGTTATTTAACTAGGCAAGATAAGAACAAATCCAAATTCTTATTTTCAATAACGGCCTAGGAATTGTGGGTTAACTGCCTCGTTCAGGGGCAAAACGACAGATTTTTAACTTGTCAGCTCAGGGATTCGATCTAGCAACCTTTCAGTTACTGGCCCAACGCTCTAACCACTATATAGCTCAATATAAAATACAACCTTTTGGAAAGCTCATATTCTGAGCTAGCCATTTAAAAAGTATGGTCCACAGGTCCATACCCATATCCTGTTCCTTAAACTGGAACAGGATATGGGAAAATGTGACCTTGGCATCCCGTAATTCGAACCATTTAACTTATACATTTTAAAGTTTGATCACAGACTGCATTTAACACCAAGGAAACCTTTTACAATGAGATTGATCCCAACTGTCCCCGAAATAAGCGAGACATAGTCCTCCATATTCCTCCACTGCTTCGGAGGTGAAATGCTTCGGAGGTGAAGTTACAAAATGAATATTAAAGTGCACGGATAAAAACTTCTACTGCTTTGCATCTGTTATGTTACTTAACGAGGACACACTGCCTTGAATCTCTCAATTAGTCACAGACGATTACTGGCGGCGGTAACAAAGAGGCAGGGAGTTTAGGAAGCAGGTGCAGTCCGGTGAGTTGAATACGAAACAAGCATAGAGTGAACACCTGCACAAAAGTAGCATCTGCACATGACCACCGATACCATACTGCCTTGATGGGGGATAACAACGGAGTGCTAGATAAAGGGGAGTAATCAGGGAAGTGATGAAGTCCAGGTGTGCCTAATGATGGGTAACCGGGACCGGCGGTTAGTGGGCCGGCGACAGCGAACACCGGAGGGGGTGTAGACGCAAAAAAAAAGATGTTGGCTCTTAGATGGCAATCACCTCACTCTCTTTCAATTCGCCAGTAAATACAGATACTATTATAAGTTATAACATTAGAATTATAGACAGCTAGAATTAATGGTGCTGGTGGAACAATTGAGGCCTGGACAAATATACTTGACTCTGCGAAGAATAATCTCGGCTAAAGCCCAACATATACAAATAAACAATCCATAAAGCCCAACACATACAATATACACACTAAGTGTACAAGGCATTAGGAGGAACACCTTCCTAATATTGAGTTGCACCCCCTTTTGCCCTCAATTCATCGACTCTACAAAGTGTCGAAAGTGATCCACAGGGATGCTGGCCCATGTTGCTTCCCACAGTTGTGTTAAGTTGGCTGGATGTCCTTTGGGTGGTGGACCATTCTTGATACACACGGGAAACTGTTGAGCGCGAAAAACCCAACAGCGTTGCAGTTCTTGAGACACTAAAACCGGTGTACTTAGCACCTACTACCATACCCCGTTCAAAGGCAATTAAAACGTTTGTCTTGCCCAGTCACCCTCCGAATGGCGCACATCCGTGTCTCAATTGTCTCAAGGCTTAAAGATCCTTCTTTAACCCGTCTCCTCCCCTTCGTCTACACTGATTTTACTTTATTTGCTTTCAGGCCCACTTGGAAGGGGGTAGTGTGGGGAGTGTTTTCTCTGGTCGCTGGGAGGGGATGTGGGAGTGTGCGGGGAGGGGGGAAGGGGTGTGAAACATGGTTTCCGGGAGTGGGGTGTGGGGGTTTGGATGGAGACATGTTAGCTGGGTGAGGTTGAGAGAATGGGATGGGAGGTTGGGTGTGGAGGCCCAGTTTTCGCTTCCTGTTTATACTGAATGTATTATTTATATTAAACTCTATGTATTTCTTGAAATAAATAAATATATACTGAATGGCAGACTACAGGTACAAGTTCTATAACCTTAGAATTTGAAATGGATAATGTACCCCTCCGCCCACCCAAAAAAATATCACAACATTTTTGGGGGGGTAAAAAAAATGATCAATCAAATAAATAGATCATGCCTCTCCCTAAACCGCAGGAAACAAGTTGTACAGGCAACCTTCCTGACAGGTTTTGATTATGATGACACCATTCACTAGAATGTAGCAGCGACTATTCTAAAACCCCAAGATGCACTGTACCATAACGCACTTCACTTTATCACAGGTGACAGGTTTAATATTCATCCCTGCCTCCTTTATCAGAAGGTTGGCTGAACCGTTCTTAATTCCTGTACATCACTTCACTTCTCCCTTTTTGTCTACTCAGCTCTTCTACATTAACTTCCAACATGTCTCAATTCTCTGTTAAAGTAACAACAACAAAAATATGGGGCACCAAATCCGCTCACAGGGTTGGATAAATCTTGAGGTCCCTGTGTCTCTGCATGTTTTGAAATAATTTACAAACGTCATTAAATCTGGAGTCCCTGGTGCCAATAGGGTAGTTGGTGAGGGCTGAATGAGGGCTGAATTCACTGAGGCGTGCAGGTGTTTTGGATGATTGTGGTGGTTTATTTGTGTTGTTGAGATGTAGTGTGTATCTGAGGTAATCCTGTAGTTTATTTGTGCTGTTGAGATGTAGTGTGTATCTGCGGTAATCCTGTAGTTTATTTGTGTTGTTGAGATGTAGTGTGTATCTGAGGTAATCCTGTAGTTTATTTGTGTTGTTGAGATGTAGTGTGTATCTGAGGTAATCCTGTAGTTTATTTGTGCTGTTGAGATGTAGTGTGTATCTGAGGTAATCCTGTAGTTTATTTGTGCTGTTGAGATGTAGTGTGTATCTGAGGTAATCCTGTCGTTTATTTGTGCTGTTGAGATGTAGTGTGTATCTGAGGTAATCCTGTAGTTTATTTGTGCTGTTGAGATGTAGTGTGTATCTGAGGTAATCCTGTAGTTTATTTGTGTTGTTGAGATGTAGTGTGTATCTGAGGTAATCCTGTAGTTTATTTGTGCTGTTGAGATGTAGTGTGTATCTGAGGTAATCCTGTAGTTTATTTGTGCTGTTGAGATGTAGTGTGTATCTGAGGTAATCCTGTAGTTTATTTGTGCTGTTGAGATGTAGTGTGTATCTGAGGTAATCATGTAGTTTATTTGTGTTGTTGAGATGTAGTGTGCATCTGAGGTAATAATGTAGTTTATTTGTGTTGTTGAGATGTAGTGTGTATCTGAGGTAATCCTGTAGTTTATTTGTGCTGTTGAGATGTAGTGTGTATCTGAGGTAATCCTGTAGTTTATTTGTGCTGTTGAGATGTAGTGTGTATCTGAGGTAATCATGTAGTTTATTTGTGCTGCTTTATTGATGAATTGAATTATCATTTGTGGGTTGTTTGTTTTCATGGCTCCGTTGTGAATGAGACCCTGGTCTCAATTGGGCTCTCCTGAATAATTCAAAGTTCAATCAAATCAAATTAAAAAACACATCGTACATCTGTACATTCATTTTACACTATAACTCCCGTACCCAGTTCTTTCCCAACACCTCTCACGTGTGTTGGGTTATTATACAGCTGCAAATCAAATTGCCCAATTTTGGGACAGTAAAGCTTTAATGTATCTTAATCTGTCTCCTTACCTTACTTCCATCTTCCTCTGTGGTCCAGGGGAGCTGGGTGACTGTAACTGCCTGGGAGAAGGAACCTCGGGTGGGGTGGGGCCACCGGGTGCTCCTGGGTCTGATGGAAGACCTGGGGGGTTCGGACGTAAAGGCGAGAGCGGAGACCCTGGCATATCCGGTTTCGGAGGACAACCAGGAACACCTGTAAGTGATCAGGATTTGACTGTTTGAAGCTTACTTGTGTTTTGGGACATTTTCTCCAAATATGTAAAAGTATAATGCTGCTAAAACGTACGTTTACTCTAAAAATGAAGCCGTTTATGTTTACTCATTCCTTGTTTCAATGTACAAATATCAAATATTAAAAGTGTACATGCATTACTAGGTCTGCGTCACAAATCGGAGGTATGACGACAAACTACAGAATGTGATGGTAACAACTCTTCTTCATCTCCCCTCAGGGTCGTGCGGGTGAGAGGGGTTTCTTTGGGCGTAAAGGAGAGAAGGGGGCCTCCTTCTACCCGTCGTTCAGCCGGGGGATCAAGGGTGAACTGGGGGCCCTGGGTCCTCAGGGCCCCCCTGGAGACATGGGCCGACCCGGGAGAGATGGACTGCCTGGGTTCCCTGGACAGCCTGGGCCTCCTGTGAGTCACATGTACACACACATGTACACACACAAATAGATACACACACAGATACATGCGCGCACGTACTGTACCCAGGCACACACATTTATACACCTTTATAGATACACACCCACACACGCCATGTCATGTGTATTGTAATAGAACTGTTCCTCTCCCAGGCTGATGTCGATGGCTACGGAACTGTCGGAGAGAGAGGTTTCCCAGGGTTCTCGGGGGCCAAAGGTCGTGTGGGTGAACCAGGAGAGAATGGGATTGGCTACCAGGGTACCATTGGTACCCGCGGGTTGCCAGGCGACCCAGGCTTCACCGGGTTACCAGGGCAACCTGGTTTACCTGGCCCGCCAGGTATGTGCCACCCAACAAGGAGGCCAGAGAGAGAGAGAGAGAGAGAGAGAGAGAGAGAGAGAGAGAGAGAGAGAGAGAGAGAGAGAGAGAGAGAGAGAGAGAGAGAGAGAGAGAGAGAGAGAGAGAGAGAGAGAGAGAGAGAGAGAGAGAGAGAGAGAGAGAGAGAGAGAGAGAGAGAGAGAGAGAGAGAGAGAGAGAGAGAGAGAGAGAGAGAGAATAAAGTGTGTATCCTGGCCTCTCCACAGGAGGACTACACGTAGAGCAAGCAAACTGTCTAAAAGAACAACTTTGAGAATCCCACTTGCTGCCCATTGTGCGAACAACACAAATAATTTCAGTAACTAAGGCTGCGTTTAGACACAGGGAGCCCAATTCTGATCTTAACTAATCAGATCAGGTCTGAAAAAGATTTTGACGTGGAAAGATCCGATGTGATTGGTCAAAATATCAGAATTGGGCTGCTCGTCTAAATGCATCCTAAGTACCACAGCCCTTCAGTAGCTACAGACACACCAAAGAAAATACGTACAATTGGGGCATACAAGAGCAGTAGTAAGGTTGTTGCTAAAGCAGCCAATGCAGCTTGCTATGTCTTCAAGGTTTTCCTCTCGTCATTCATTCCCTTGCAGGCAGTTGATTGGTCAATTAAAGGCCCATCATTAATCGCTTATATCTTCTCTAGCCAACCTACCTCAGCCTTTAGCTACAGTACACTGTTAGAAAAAAAGGGTTCCAAAAGGGTTCTTCGGCTGTCCCCGTACCAGAACTCTTTTTTTTGTTCCTGGGAGAACCCTTTTTGGTTCCACATAGAACCCTTTTGGGTTCCATGTAGAACCCTCTGTGAAAAGGGTCCTACGTGGAACCAAAAAGGGTTCTTCAAAGGGTTAAGCTATGGGGGCAGAAGCACTTTTTTGTGTAGGAGTATAGCTGCTTTATCAATTCACACAGACAAACAATAATTCCTTTGCTGTGATTGCGCAATAACGGCTACTACTGAACTGTGATTTTTCAATCTCAGAGGAGAAAGAAATGGATGTTTTAAAAAGAATGAATACAAGTTCATGAATGTTAACGTAATGATAATTTAGAGTAAGTATACAGGAGACTGACAACTCCTGATGACACTGAGGCTGTCCTAAGATGGACACCTTTACTTGTCATGGAAAATGTTTTAATTGCAATAGACATGAGGCTAGCTAGCTACGTCTTCTCTGAGATTGAATGACACAAAACCCAACAGCATTTTGCCACTCATACGAATGAACGTGCGTGTGACTGTTGCCTATGTTTTCTGATACAATAATGCTAATGCTGAGACGGATTCAATGATCTTTTTTAATACGATACGTTGTTCTTTTTTGAAGAGAGAGAGAATGAGGAAAGGTTGCATAACGAAAGAGGGCAAAACACATGATGTGACTTTTGGTTTTGCCGACTAAGCTATTAAGAGATCTTTAGCATTTTGTTCATATTTGCTATTCTCTCCCTCTCTTTCTCCTCTTCTGAAAGAGAATAACCTTGACCAACCATCTCGGAATGATTTTTACTTTGCTTATGCCTGAACTGAATGCTTAATCTCTGACCTCTGATTTGCTGTTTGTTTGTTTGAATGATTTTTAACTGGCTTATGCATTGATTTGCGTGACTGTATGCAAATTACCTGAATGACCTTGATTGGCTTGTCCTCTGCCGTCCTGTCCTCCCTGTACCCCCCCCGCGCTCTCTCTCATCCTCACGCTCTCTCTAATCTTACTCTCTCTTCCTCTCTTCCTCTCTCTCTTCCTCTTTCTTCCTCTCTCGCTCTCTCTCTCCCTCTCTCTTCCACTAGTACATCTCTCTCTCTCTCTTCCACTCTCTCTTCCACTCTCTCTCTTCCACTCTCCCTCTCTCTCTGCCTATCTCTCTTCCACTCTCTCTTCCACTCTCCCTCTCTCTCTGCCTATCTCTCTTCCACTCTCCCTCTCTTTCCTCTCTCTCTTCCTCTTTCTTCCTCTCTCGCTCTCTCTCTCCCTCTCTCTTCCACTAGTACATCTCTCTCTCTCTCTTCCACTCTCTCTTCCACTCCCTCTCTTCCACTCTCCCTCTCTCTCTACATATCTCTCTTCCACTCTCCCTCTCTTTCCTCTCTCTTCCACTCTCTCTCTCTGACTCACACTTTATATTTTTCTCTCTCTCTCTCTCTCTCTCTCTCTCTCTCTCTCTCCATTCATCCCTGCATCTCCATCCTTCCATCACTCTGACCCTGTGCATGTTTGTCTGACCAGGTGACAGCTGTGGGCAGGAGGGGGTTAATGACGCAGAGGGAGGTGAGAAGTTAAAGAGAACGGCCCTTGACAAAGAACCCCAGAGCCATAGATATAGTCTTTAAGGCCAGCTCTGTTTCAGATTCAGAGTTCCAATGGCAGCCATTTCGGCACCGGGAGTTCCAAGTCAATAGGATTCCATTTTTATGTCATTGTTATGGAACGTTTTGGTGCCAAAATGGATGGCAGACGGTTGTCCACGTACTGTGTACCTGTGGCTCAGGAGATACTAGATAATTCTGTGGCTATTGGTTGGATGGAACACCCCATGTGCTCATTCAGAGCATGTAATGGTAGAGAAAGGAGCAACTGAACTCTTCAATGGACAGAATTGGAATTTACTCAACATGTCAATCATTTGTTCATGCTGTCACCAATGGAGGCTCCTTGTTTCCCCGTATGATTGGGATTCCATTGGGCTTGAATCAGTTGATGATTGACACTTGATGAGGAACATTCTTCCCGGGTTTGAGTTCCGAGTAGCTCTGGTCCAGGGCATAACGTGAGGCTGGCTGGCTCAGCAACAGCAAGCCGCGTGTATCGCCCTGGACCAGAGCTAAGTTCCGAGCTACAGTACAACTCTCTTCCTCTGTCAGAAAATGGTTGGGAGCTTTCGGTGGCCATTGGCATGTAGCAGTGCATTACTTCACTCCTTTTCCTCCAATCAGAGCTGCTGAACCCTGGTGCATGTGTTAAGCTCCGCCTCTGCTAAGTGCTTAACCAATAGGGAGGGGGGAGGGTGATGGGAGGGTAGCCAATGAGACTTACATTAGTGTAGTTTTTTAAATTGAAATAATACCAAAATAAAATAAATGTACTTACTAGCTGTGGATCACTTTTTACTGTCCATACCTATAATATTGTCTTAATCATTTACTAACTACTTTTAATCAACAGATTGACATTAAAATCCTCACCATAATCGAACGTAGTCGTAATCACATAAATGCATATCCATAAACAAGCATACAAATAATAATAATCTGCTACAGTGATGGCCAGTATGTATGTATAAGCTAGACTGTGTGTACTTTAATATTATAATGGCATTGTATCAGTTTGACTGAGGAATAGAGGGCTTTACTCCAGCCCTGTGTGTGTGTGTATGTGTGTGCGTGCGTGCGTGCGTGCTAACCTTGATCTGACTGGCTGTTACTAGGGTTGACGGTCCCTTGTCGTCTACCTGGCGAGGACGGAGAACCCGGCTACCCAGGAATACCTGGAAGAACAGGTAACATATAGACATCATCACCATGGCAACACTTCCTGTTTCGTGGGTTGTTTTCTTTTACACGGAAGTTGTGTGTGTGTGTGTGTGTGTGTGTGTGTGTGTGTGTGTGTAGGTCCCAAGGGCGAGCCAGGTTTCCCAGGGGGTCCCGGTCGGCCCGGCTTTGATGGAGGGAAGGGAGAGAGGGGAGACCCTGGCTTCGGAGGTCAGCCTGGACCACAAGGTGACTAACACAGCTCATGTCATACTCGTTAGCTTCAACAATATCTCCACTCTTCAAGCATGACCATCTAGTGACCACTAATCTGATTAAACTTGATATCTATCGTCCATTGTTGATAATATTTATAAGATATGACTTTATAGTCTAATGTTCTTGTTCCCATGAGCTCATATATATATATGCCATTTAGCAGACGCTTTTATCCATGTGCATACATGTATGTGTGCATACATTCTACGTATGGGTGGTCCCGGGAATCGAACCCACTACCCTGGCGTTACAAGCGCCATGCTCTACCAACTGAGCTACAGAAGGACCACCATGTTAATTAGCCTTGACTGTTCTAGTGACCACTGACATCTGTGGTCCATTGCTGCCAATTAGTGACCATAAATATTTACTGAATGAAGTTGACTGAATTTTTCAATTACTTCTACTCACTCATTTGTTTGCTGCCCACACAAATGACCTTTAGTGTCTGCTAAATGGCATACTGTACATACAGTAATAGTGAAAATAATGATTTATTGAATTTATCCCCCTCCCCCAGGTTTCCCTGGCCCCAGAGGAGATGCGGGCGTCCCAGGTATCCCAGGCGAGGGCCGTCCAGGGGCCCCAGGGAAAAACGGGTTCCTGGGGAGGCCGGGGGAAAAGGGGCAGCCGGGGGAGGTTCTGGGGGCCTCAACAGGTCTCCCTGGATCACCTGGGTTTCCCGGAGGACCAGGAGACAAGGGAGAGCGAGGAGCATCGGGACCACCTGGAGGACCAGGTGGGTCTCAGCATGATAATGAACTGATAATCTGATCAATTACCCTTTGGGGATCAGTAAAGTAAGCTATGTATCTATCTATTGATCAAACTTTCTCTCCGTCTCGATATGAAAATGGGGAACACTGAGCTACCTACAACTTCAAAGGTTCCATGAAGCCCTCATAAGGCCTTTATAATGCCCACATGGATGCTTTTATTGAGCGGGGATGTATGTTTCTATGTGGCTCTGTGTATCTGTACTGTATGTTCCTGTGTGTCCTGCTGTATTTTACCCTGTGCCCTGTATTCTCCCAGGTTTTGACGGGCGGTCCGGTGTTCCCGGCGCTAAGGGTGAGCGTGGTACCGAAGGCTACCCCGGAACTCCAGGTCTTCCTGGACTTCCCGGAGAGGGCAGACCGGGTGGATTTCCCGGTCCTGCCGGACCAGCCGGAAGCAGAGGATTAACCGGACCTCCAGGTGAGAATCGGGAAAAACAAGGGGAATGTCGTAGGATTTCCGGAATCTTGGATATGTTTGGGAATGTTGTCATTAATCCATTGAATCAATTGATTCCAGATCCCCAGGCATCTCCTAGTCGTCGGCGCCTTTCGTTTTAGCCCACAGCGCCAACAGACAGAGACTCTTTCCTCCATATGCCTGTGTGTTGATTGTGAATGCTCCGCACCACTCCTCTCCTTTATTGACATGTTCTCTCTATTGTTGTTTGATCCTTCAGTCCGTCTCCACTGGTTGCCCGTTTGTGATCTCCATCCCCAAAAGCGTTTCCTCTCACCTCTCTCTTTCTTTTCCATCTCCTCGTCCTTTCTCCCCCTTCCTCCTCTCTTCCTGCACCGTCCCTATCACCTACATCCGTCATTATCATCACTCCATCCCTCTCTTCTTGGTGATGGGTCTCTCCCTAGGCTGTCAAGGTGAGCTACTCCCTTCCCTGCGTCCCTTCATCCCCCCCCACCCCGCTCCGTCTTAGACCAGTCGCTCTAACCCTTGCCTCCTCCGCCCATCTTACCACCTCTAACTGCTCCATGCGATTTGGAATACCCATTTTAGAACAACTGGCTTCTAGAACTAAGAACTGTTCTAGACCTTAAGCATTTGAGTCCAAAGAAAGAGATGGACAGTTGTTGAACTTCATAGTATTTTTTCAGGTAGCACTAATCTTCTAGGTGCAATCTTCACGTTGGATCTCTACTAAACCTAGGGATGACAATTTCCGGAACCTTTCCCAAAATTCTCAGGTTTTCCAAAAATCCTGGTTAGAAGATTCCCAGATTTCCTTCGTATTCCCCCTATTCCATGGATCTTCCAACAAGGATTTCTGGAAATCTGGAAATTTTACCAGAATTTTGCAACCCTAACTAAACATAGCAGCAATTGTGTGTGTCGCTGTAACATTGATAGGCTTGTGTGAACCCTTAGCCTGTTCTAGAAACATATAGAAGACAGAAACCATAGAAGGCTTCCAAAAGGGTATTTGTCATCTGGTTGAGCTATCTAATTGTACTCTGGAATTGCACTTGAGTGTACAGTATATTTTATCATGAATATTGGCATGATCATTTTTCATCCCTTGATAAGAGATTTGAATGTAACCTGTAACTATGTAAACCAGCAGGAATCATTTACATTTATCAATCTCATATATTTCTCTCAATTTAAGTGCAATTGCAGCTTAAACTATGTCCTGAAACAGTGTAACTGAACATGTAATTTACATTCTTGTTCGCGTGACTTGTTTGCATTCTGAACTACAGTAATTAAGCAATAAAGCCCGAGGGGGTGTTGTATATGGCCAAAATACACTGTATACAGTACCAGTCAAAGGTTTGGACACACTCATTCAATGATTTTCTTTATTTTTTACTATTTTCTACATTTTAGAATAATAGTGAAGACATCAAAACTATGAAATAGCACATATGGAATCATGTAGTAACCAAACAAGTGTTAAACAAATCAAAACATATTTTATATTTGACTTTCTTCAAATAGCCACCCTTTGCCTTGATGACAGCTTTGCACACTCTTGGCATTCTCTCAACCAGCTTCACCTGGTTGAGAGAGTGCTGAGCACTTGTTCGCTGCTTTTCCTTCACTCTGCGGTTCAACAAATCCCAAACCATCTCAATTTGATTGAGGTCGGGTGATTGTGGAGGCCAGGTCATCTGATGCAGCACTCCATCACTCTCCTTATTGGTCAAATAGCCCTTACACAGCCTGGAGGTGTGTTGGGTCATTGTCCTGTTGAAAAACAAATGATAGTCCTACTAAGCACAAACCAGATGGGATGGCATATCGCTGCAGAATGCTGTGGTCTGCAGCAGAGGTAACTCTGGGTCTTCCATTCCTGTGGATGTCCTCATGAAAGCCAGTTCCATCATAGCGCTTGATGATTTTTTGCGACTGCACTTGAAGAGACTCAAAGTTCTTGAAATTGTCCGTATTGACTGACCTTCATGTCTTGAAGTAATGATGGACTGTCGTTTGTCTTTGCTTATTTGAGCTGTTCTTGAATAATATGGACTTGCTCTTCTACCAAATAGGGCTATCGTCTGTACACCACCCCTGCCTCACAACACAACAGTTTGGCACTGTTAACTGTTAACTGAAAATGCATTCCAGCTGGTTGAGAAAATGCCAAGAGTGCAAAAAGCTGTCATCAAGGCAAAGGGTGTTTATTTTTTCACCCGGATCACCCACAATCACCCGATCTCAACCCAACTGAGATGGTTTGGGATGAGTTGGACCGCAGAGTGAAGCAGTCAACAAGTGCTCAGCATATATGGGAACTCCTTCAAGACTGTTGGAAAAGTATTTCTCATGATGCTGGTTGAGAGAATGTCTAGAGTGTGCACAGCTGTCATCAAGGCAAAGAAAGGGTGGCTACTTTGAAGAATCTCAAATATAAAATATATTTGGATTTGTTTTCAACTTTTTTGGTGACTATATGATTCCATATGTGTTATTTCATCGTTTTGATGTCTTCACTATTATTCTACAATGTAGAAAATAGTAAAAATAAAGAAAAACCCTTGAATGAATAGGTGTCCAAACTTTGGACTGGTACTGTATAGAAAAGTATGTGGACACCCCTAAGTTCGTGGATTTGGCTATTTCAACCACACCCGTTGCTGACAGGTGTATAATATTGAGCACACAGCCATGCAATCTCCATAGACAAATATTGGCAGTAGGTTGGCCTTACTGAAGAGCTCAGAGACTTTCAACGTGGCACCGACATAGGATGCCACCTTTCCAGCCAGTTAGTTCGTAAAATGTCTGTCCTGATAGAGCTGCCCCGGCCAACTGTAAATGCTGTTATTGTGAAATGGAAACGTCTAGGAACAACAACGTCTCAGCCGCGAAGTGGTAGGCCACATAAACTCACAGAATGTGACCGCTGAGTGCTGAAGCGAGTAGCTCGTACAAATCGTCTGTCCTCGGTCGCAATACTCAATACAGAGTTCCAAACTGCCTCTGGAAGCAACGTCAGCACAATAAACTTTCATCTGGGTCTTCATGAAATGGGTTTCCATTGCCGAGCAGCCGCACACAAGCATAAGATCACCATGCACAATGCCAAGCGAGTGGTGTAATTGGACCATTGGAAACCTATTGGCAATGCATTCTCTGGAGCGAGGAATCACCCTTTACCATGTGGCAGTCCGACGGACAAATATGGTTTTGGTGGTTGCCTGGAGAATGCCACCTACCCCAATGCATAGTGCCAACTACAGCATACAATGACATTCTAGACAATTCTGTGCTTCCAAATGTTTGACAACAGTTTGGGGAAGGCCCTTTCCTGTTTCAGCATGACAAGGCCCCCGTGCACAAAGCGAGATCCATACAGAAATGCGAGCCAGGCCTAATTGCCCAACATCAGTGTCTGACCTCACTAATGCTCTTGTGGCTGAATGGAAGCATGTCCCCGCAACAATGTTCCAACATCGAGTGGAAAGCCTTCCCAGAAGAGTGGAGACTTTTATAGCAGCAAAGGGAGGACCAACTCTATATTATTGGGCATTGTTTCGGAATGAGATGTTCGATGAGCAGGTGTCCACATACTTTAGGCTGTTATTATGTGCGACACAATGAGGAGAGCCCGGATACAGCCATTAGCCGTGTTATATTGGCCATATAGCACAAACCCCCAAGGTGCCTTGTTGCTATTATAAAATAAATGTTTTGTCATAACTGCGGTCTGATACACAACGGCTGTCTACCAATCAGCATTCAGGGCTTAATCACCCAGTTTATAATGTAATTTAGATACTGAATATGATTATAGCATATGTGACAATAAGGTAAGTTTTTAACAGTGCAATAAAGGTAAGTTATGGTAAATTTTGTTATTTTTATGTCATATGTTTATAAATCAGCACTTTCTCCCTCCCCTATTTGAACAATTATTTTACTTTAATGCACTATTGTTTTTCAGAGGAAAGAGTTATGCCTGACTCGCTGTCCTCTCCCTCCCCGCCCAGGCTACCCCGGTGTGAAGGGAGCCAGAGGTGATGCAGGCTTTCCAGGCCCAGCTGGGATGAAGGGACAACCAGGAGAACCAGGACGCGATGGCTCTCCAGGACTCAGGGGTCTTCCAGGACCACCGAGCCCCGGGGGAAGAGACGGCATCCCTGGGGGACCAGGAAGAAAGGGTAAGGTGGTGGTGGATAACCAAACATAGACACCTCCATAGCTAACTTCCAAGCCAAGGTAGGGTGGACACTCACAATAGTGCAAATATCAAATGACACCGTTCAGTGCACTATTTTTAACCAGAGCCACGTCGGGCACTTGGCATTTTTAGAGAGATGACTAGAGTAATTGGACCCATACCTACTATTGCTCTATTGATGTTTATTTGTCTTGAAAACGTCGATCTAAAGTGGATATTAGTCAGATCCACGGGCCATTTTCTAATCATGACCCCTTTCCTGTTCACAGGCGAGAGCGGTTACCCCGGACTGGTGGGTTTCCCCGGAATGCCAGGTAACCCTGGAAGACCTGGAGGTCCCGGAGGGAAAGGAGCTCCCGGATTCTCAGGAAGAGACGGTCTGCCCGGAGATTTCGGAGCGCCGGGACCTAAAGGTACGGGATTGGGAATGACAGAACTGAGGGAATGATGGGAAGGGAGTGGATAGGGAGTACATTATCATTTTAATATGACATGATGAATAGTCTCACAGTACTTTTCTTTTGGTTTAGTTTCACCAATGTTTTTCTGCGGCTGGTTCAAACCCTAACTGTGTTATTTGGTTCAAAGAGAAACTGAACGATGTGTGTGTGTTCCAGGTGACAGAGGTAACGCTGGTCCACCCGGCGCACCCTCTCTGCCCGTCAGAGTAGAGTACATTGAGAAGGGACAGATGGGCGACAATGGGGCCAACGGTCTACCCGGTTTCCCTGGACCTAGAGGTAGGTGGTAGGCTACAAATCAACATTGTCATCCGTTTTGTGCCAAATGTGTGTCACCCACAAGGTCTTACATCTGCCATTTTGTTACAAAATGTGTGCCACCAACCTAGGCTGAAGATAACAAAGGTTAATACAAGAGGGTTCTAATATCCCAACACTCTTTGAGTAAATGCGGAAGATTTCTAAACAATCGGACCAGAGATGCTATTTAGCAACGGTGCTAGTCCTATGAATCTGTTTATTTTCAAAAGCATCCTCTTGGAATTATTACGTTGTCCTAAACTGGATATCTTCAACCTGGCCACCATCAAGCTCCTGCAGCAGCCATTTTGTGCTAAACGTGTGTCACCAACAAGCTCCTTCAGCCGCCATTAAGGATCAAATGCTTATCACCAACAAGCTCCTACATCCTCCATTTTGTGCCTCCCTGTCCCCAGGTGACAAGGGTTTCCCAGGGCTGCCAGGTCGACAGGGTTTGCCCGGGCTGCCTGGTTATGCTGACAGGGCTAAAGGAGAACAAGGACTTCCTGGTATCCCCGGACGCCCAGCCGGGCCAGGCTACCCAGGGCCTAAAGGATCTCCCGGTATCATCGGCTTCCCTGGCATGCCTGGACCTAGGGTAGGCACATACACCACCATACAAAGAGTTTAACAGTGATGTTGTAGACAGAAGTGGCAGTTAATGTTATACTGAGTTTGACATTATTATTGTTCTGTAGGGTGACGATGGCGAACCTGGTTTCCCTGGAAACCCTGGAGTCCTTGGTCAGCCAGGTGCCAAAGGTGAGTCGCTGTCACATCACCTGTTGTATACCTATCTGTGAACCTCATGTCATCTTACTGTACCTATGTTGGTCTCTTCCCTGTGCTATTCTCTTAACTGTATTCTCTTACCATTGTTGGTCTCTTCCCTGTGCTATTCTCTTAACTGTATTCTCTTACCTGTTGTATTCTGTTTTATCTCTGCCATTCTTTCCTGTACCTTTTCAGTGTAAAGGTTTTGTATTGGTTAAGTTCTTACCTGTATATTGTATGGTTCTCAGGTGAGAGAGGTGACTCGTCCGGCTACCCCGGAGGTCCCGGAGCTAAAGGTGAGGCCGGAACCCCTGGTTACTCAGGCAACCCAGGTGCTAAAGGCGCCCCCGGGGACAACGGTTTTGCAGGCGGCCCTGGGTTCAACGGACAGAAGGGAGCACCGGGAGATCAAGGAATACCCGGACAAATGGGTGAGTCGGGGTGATAAAGTCACCGGACGTGATGTCATAAAGGTCACACAGGTTAATCATGTCACAGGAAGTGATATAGAAAAGAAGAGGGAAAGAAACCTTAACATTATGAATATTTTCTTTACATTCATTTGTGCTCACACATGTTCCCTGGTGTGTTTTTTGGGGGTCTCCCCTTCTCAGGTACCCCTGGTTTCACCGGTGCTAAGGGTCTTAACGGATACCCAGGAGGAAGAGGTCTAGACGGGACACCTGGCCGCTCCGGCTTCCCTGGAACACCTGGAGAGAAAGGTTTGATAAGACACTGAACCATAGTCTCCTCTAGCTTTTCCATGCCACATATAACCATTTCTAATACAGCATCATTGGCCTGAGAGAAGATGGTTCTTTATCTTAAACTGACATGGCTTGCTCTAACATAAATTTAGTATGCCATTTTATTTTAGGCGATATTATAATGCAATAATAGTATTCTTTCTCAAGGTCTGCCGGGATCTCCTGGTCTTGATGGGCTCAACGGACTGGCCGGACCCAAGGGTCTACCAGGAACCCCAGGTTATAGTGAGGGGGGTCGTCCCGGCACTCCTGGAGCAGCCGGTCTGAAGGGAGAGAGGGGCTCCTCCATCCCAGGTGGACCTGGGTACAACGGAGAGAAGGGAGCTAGAGGAGAGTCAGGTGAGGAAAGATCAATCAATCAGTCAATCAAATAATCAATCAAATGTATTTTATAACACGTTTTATATCGCCAGTAGTCACAAAGTGCTTTAAAGATAGCTGGCTTACAAGCCCAAAGAGCAAGCAATGCAGGGGTAGAAGCACAGATGAGCTTAGATGAGTAACCTTGATGAGTAACGTGATGACCGACTCCAACCCTAACACTGCCTATAGACTTGTGTTAGCTCCCCGAGCTAATGCCTATGCTTTAGCTCAGCAGGCTGACACAGTCTTGTGGCGTGCAGAAGACCAGGGTTTCGAACACTGGTTGGTCACACAGACATAGATAATATACAGTGCCTTCGGAAAGTATTCAGACCCCTTGACTTTTGCCAAAAACGGCGCAGTAGAAAGGACTATCAACACATACTGAACAGCACATGTTATAGACAGAAGCGCGCTACATGGCAAACCAATCCAAACTCATCTCCCGGCATGTCCAGCCCATACATTATCTCAGCCAATCATGGCTAGTGGGAACGTTCCTGTCTTTTTCCATGGCTAAACCAACTAGGCTCGTAATTTAACCATTGTATTCGTATTTATGGATGGAATATAAGTTTGTTATTACGGCACGTTAAAGTTCGTATGTTCCAGAAGGCATTTCTGCCCAAAAACCGATGTTGATTTTAAAAAATGCTGCTCCATAGAAGTAAAAGTCACCCAGTTAAGTTCTACTTGAGTAAAAGTATAAAATTATTTGGTTTAAAATATACTTAAGTATCAAAAGTTAGGGTTCTTTTTTTAAATTATTTTTTTTAACGGAAAGCCAGGGGCACACTCCAACATTTAGACATAATTTACAAACAAAGCATGTCGGTTTAGTCAGTCCACCAGATCAGAGGCAGTGGGGATGACCGGGGATGTTCGGTTGATAAGTTTGTGAATTGAACTATTTTTCTGTCATGCTAAGCATTCAAAATGTAAAGAGTACTTTTGGGTGTCAAGGAAAATGTATGGAGTACAAAGTACAATATTTTCATAATGAATGTAGTGAAAAAAAAGTAAAAGTAGTCAAAAATGTAAATAGTAAAGTACAGATACCCCAAAAAATGACTTAAGTAGTACTTTAAAGTATTTTTACTTAAATACTTTCACAATTTTCTTTAGACTATTTTGGTCTTTAATGCAGGGCCAACAAGTTCCTTACCTTCTCCCCTTTCCACATAACTCCTACATTTTTTTGCTGTAATGCTGCTGTCAGTTGAATGTAATTTCGGATAGAGCAGAAATGTCCAGATATGTTTGTGTGACATAACTCCACCAGTCCTATTTATGATATAGATTACAAAGATTATATATGTTTTTTTTATCAATTAGTATATTTGAGCTCAATATTTGTTATGTCTTTTGTGGTTTATTCAACTGAAATTGCAACCAGCTTTCTTTGGCTTGTTTTAAAAGTAGCAATATTTTGGAGATGATTTCATTTTCAAATAACCAAAAGCGAGAGGTTGTAATCTGAATGAAGGGAAACAGGCATTCTTGAACATGGGGTGAGCAATACTTACTAATCTGCTAGAGAAACAGTTTTAATTGAATTCTAGTTTTGTATGCCTTTAGTGAAAGGTACTATGCTTTAATATTTAATAATTTTAGTCCTCCGAATTCATATTCATTATATAAAAAGGCAGTTTAATTTAATCTTGTCGTTCCAAATAAATTGGAAAACATTTGCTCATATAATTAAAAACAAATCGTTAGGTGTAGGCAGGGCCATAAGTAAATAGATAAACTGGGTATGACTAAAGAATAAATTAGGGTGATTTTTCCACAAATAAACAGGTGTTGTCCTTGCCATGTTTGCAAGATCTCATCTAATTTGGCTAACTGTCTATTAAAATGTATTGTAGTGAGAGAATTTCTTTATTTTGGGATATGTATACCGAGTATGTCCACTTCGCCGTCAGACCATTTTATTGATAAACTACACGGTAATGTAAAAGTAGCATTTTTTTGCGATCCAATATGTAATATGGTTTACATATCATAATTTGTTTTTAATCCAGAGAGGTTAAAGAAATGATCTAGATCCTCTATGAGGCTATGGGATCCAACCTCTCACAGCTTTGTTTTTTAAGCCCTGGATTTCTCGCCCCTTGATATTATTGTTGGATCTGATTTTAATCATAGCTAACATTTCGATGGCCATAATAAATAAATATGCTGATAGTGGACAACCTTGTTTTATTCCTCTTGACAATTAATACTTTCTGAGAAGTAGCTATTATTTACCATTTTACATGTGAGGTTACTATACATAACTTTAACCCATTGTATAAGAGTTTCTCGTAAAGTAAAATTGTCCAGGCATTTAAATATAAATTACAGTTGTGGTTTATCTACGGCCTTTTCAACGTCAGCTATGAATACCAGGCCTGGTTTCCCAGATTTTTCATAGTGTCGTATTGTTTCCAGTACTTGTCTTATATTATCTCCAATGTATTGTCCATTTAAAAAAACCTGTCTGATTAGGATGAATAATGTCCGACAATACCTTTTTATTTCTATGCATTTTGCTAGGATTTTGGCATCGCAACACTGAAGTGTAAGGGGTCTCCATTTTTTGAGGTGGACTGGATCTTTATATTTACCACCTGGGTTCTTGCTATGTATCTGAGAGTCTACCATTTTTATAGGAGTGGTTAAAACATGCTAATAACGGACCTCTGCGTACATCGTAAAAGGTTTGGCATACCTTAACTGGTATGTCATCCAGCCATGGCGTTTTCCCAGACTTAAAGGCTTTAATTGTATCAAGAATTTTCTCCTCTGTAATTTGGCATTCACATGAGTCTTTCTGTACAGCTGTGAAGTTTACCATATTAACAGAAAAAAGTATTTACAATTAACTTCAGTTAGTGTGTAACAGGTTTCTGTAAATTATTATTTATTTTCACCAAAATTGTTTTTGTTTTAAAGATGAGTATTGAATTGCGTGGCCTCTGAAGACACATTTAAAAATGTCCAATACAATAAGGTGATATCTGCTGTACCTATGTTATGTAGGACAAAGTCAGTTATAAAGGCTCTGATAAAATGTCCAATATCCTCGACCTTTCAGAAATTATGTAAGAGTAACGTGTATACCAATTACTGTATCT
Organism: Oncorhynchus keta; assembly: GCF_023373465.1. Taxonomy (NCBI): domain Eukaryota; kingdom Metazoa; phylum Chordata; class Actinopteri; order Salmoniformes; family Salmonidae; genus Oncorhynchus; species Oncorhynchus keta. Next base: position 32,254,931 of record NC_068433.1, on the reverse strand, counting down.
GATGGTCCGACCACATTCTGTCCCCATCAACACTCTTTAACTTTTGGTGGCAGCGAGAATAACATAAGAAAGTAGTCAAGATGACTAGCTTGATTGAGCCTCCGCCATCCATGATTTCCTTAAGTGCATGAAGGTGATAGTTTACAATTCCCTGAAATTTCCTGTAATAGTGCACTTCTTTTGACCAGAGTCCGTTTCGAAAGCAGAAACAGTGAGGCACCTAGGGTAGCGTGTGTGTGTGTGTGTGTGTGTGTGTGTGTGTGTGTGTGTGTGTGTGTGTGTGTGTGTGTGTGTGTGTGTGTGTGTGTGTGTGTGTGTGTGTGTGTGTGTGTGTGTGTGTGTGCGTTGATGCTGACCCCAACTATTGTCTGGATGTCAGGGGGTCCTGGTGTGACGGGCTTCCCAGGACTGCCTGGTCTTCGCGGGGAGACTATAATTTCTAATATCCCTGGACCACTGGGAGACCCTGGCCTGCCAGGAATTGATGGAGAGGAAGGTAAGTTAACCCTTAATTTGGCCTTTTACAAAACTATTGATTGATTGTAACTTATATTTTTAAGTTATTTTGTACATACAGTTGAAGTCGGAAGTTTACATACACTTAGGTTGGAGTCGTTAAAACTTGTTTTTCAACCACTCCACAAATTTCTTGTTAACAAACTATTACTTTGGCAAGTCGGTTAGGACATCTACTGTGTGCATGACACAAGTCAATTTTCCAACAATCGTTTACAGACAAATTATTTCACTTATAATTCACTGTATCACAATTCCAGTGGGTCAGACGTTTACATACACTAAGTTGACTGTGCCTTTAACAGCTAGGAAAATTCCAGAATATTATGTCATGGCTTTAGAAGCTTCTGATAAGTGACATCGTTTGAGTCAATTGGAGGTGTACCGGTGGATGTATTTCAAGGCCTACCTTCAAACTCAGTGCCTCTTTGCTTGACATCGTGAGAAAATCAAAAGAAATCAATTAAGAACTCAGAAACAAAAGATTGTAGACCACAAGTCTGGTTCATCCTTGGGAGCAATTTCCAAATGCCTGAAGGTACCACGTTCATCTGTACAAACAATAGTACTCAAGTATAAACACCATGGGACCACGCAGCCGTCATACCGCTCAGGAAGGAGACGGGTTCTGTCTCCTAGAGATGAGCGTACTTTGGTGCGAAAAGTGCAAATCAATCCCAGAACAACAGCAAAGGACCTTGTGAAGATGCTGAAGGAAACAGGTACAAAAGTATCTATATCCACAGTAAAACGAGTCCTATATCGACGTAACCTGAAAGGCCGCTCAGCAAGGAAGAAGCCACTGCTCCGAAACCGCCATAAAAAAGCCAGATTACGGTTTGCAACTGCACATGGGGACAAAGATCATACTTTTTGGAGCAATGTTCTCTGGTCTGATGAAACAAAAATAGAACTGTTTGGCCATAATGACAATTGTTATGTTTGGAGGAAAAAGGGGGAGGCTTGCACGCCAACGAATACCTTCCCAACCATGAAGCACGGGGGTGGCAGCACCATGTTGTGGGGGTGCTTTGCTGCAGGAGGTACTGGTGCACTTCATAAAATAGATGGCATCATGAGGTAGGAAAATGATGTGGATATATTGAAGGAACATCTCAAGACATCAGTCAGGAAGTTAAAGCTTGGTCGCAAATGGATCTTCCAAATGGACCCCAAACATACTTCCAAAGTTGTGGCAAAATGGCTTAAGAACAACAAAAGCAAGGTATTGGAGTGGCCATCACTAAGCCCTGACTTCAATCACATAGAATATTTGTGGGCAGAACTGAAAAAGCATGTGCGAGCAAGGAGGCCTACAAACCTGACTCCGTTACATTAGGAGGAATGGGCCAAAATTCACCCAACTTATTGTGAGAAGTTTGTGGAAGGCTACCAGAAACGTTTGACTCAAGTTAATTAAACAATTTAAAGGCAATGCTACCAAATACTAATTTAGTGTATGTAAACTTCTGACCCACTGGGAACGTAATGAAAGAAATTAAAGCTGAAATAAATAATTCTCTACTATTATTTTGACATTTCACATTCTTAAAATAAAGTGATGATCCTAACTGACCGAAGACAGGGATTTTTACTAGGATTAAATGTCAGGAATTGTGAAAGTGAGTTTAAATGTATTTTGCTAAGGTGTATGTAAACTTCCAACTTCAACTGTAATGTTGCTGCTACCGTCTCTTATGGCCAAAAATAACTTTTGGGCATCCGAATTGTGATTACTCAACAAGGACTTGCAGAATTATTTTTTTCCTTTAACGAGTCTGACGAGCTCGACGTGAGTGATATACTGCTGTCCCAGAAACACGCCCAGATCCCGGTCATTTCTGTGAAGAGAAGGTGGAGAAAAAGGGGTCAGAGGGCAGGCTGCCTTCTGAGAATTTGTAGGCGATCGAATAAACCCCCACTTCCTTCCATTCTGCTAGCAAACGTGCAATCTTTGGAAAATAAACTTGATTAACTAGGTGTGAGATTAAACTACCAACGGGACATTCAAAACGGTAACATATTATGTTTCACGGAGTCGTGGCTGAACGACGACATTCTCAATGTACAGCTGGCTGGTTATACGGTGTATCGGCAGGATAGAACTGCGACGTCTGGTAAGACAAGGGGCAGCGGACTATGTATTTTTGTAAATAACAGCTGGTGTACGATATCTAAGGAAGTCTTGAGGTTTTGCTCACCTGAGGTAGAGTATCTCATGATAAGCTGTAGACCACACTATCTACCTAGAGAGTTTTAATCTGTATTTTTCGTAGCTGTCTACATACCACCACAGACTGACGCTGGCACTAAGACCGCACTGAATGAACTGTATTCCGCCATAAGCAAACAGGAAAATTCTCACCCAGAGGCGGCGCTCCTAGTAGCCGGGGACTTTAATGCAGAGAAACTTAAATCCATTTCACCAAATTTCTATCAGCATGTTAAATGTGCAACCAGGAGGAAAAAAATCTGGACCCCTTTTACTCCACACACAGAGACGCATACAAATCTGACCATAATTATATCCCCCTGCTTACAAGCAAAAATTAAAGCAGGAAGCACCAGTGACTCGATCAATGAAAAAGGTTGTCAGATGAAGCAGATGCTAAGCTAGAGGTCTGTTTTGCTAGCACAGACTGGAATATGTCCAAGGATTCGTCCAATGGCATTGAAGAGTACGCCACATCAGTGATTGGCTTCATCAATAAGTGCATCAATGACGTCGTCCCCACAGTGACTGTACGTACATACCGCAACCAGAAGCCAGGCAACATCCGCACAAAGCTAAACGCTAGAGCTGCTGCTTTCAAGGAGCTGGACTCTAACCTGGAAGCTTATACGAAATCCCCGCTATGCCCTCCAACAAACCATCAAACAGGCAAAACTTCAATACAGGACTAAGATCGAATAGTACTACACCGGCTCTGACGCTCGTCAGATGTGTCATGGTTTGCATACCATTACAGACTACAAAGGGAGGCACAGCCAAGAGCTGCCCAGTGACATGAGCCTACCAGACGAGCTAAACTACTAATACACTCGCTTCGAGGAAAATAACACTGAACCATGCATGAGAGCACCAGCTGTTCTGGAGGACTGTGTGATCACGCTCTCCGCAGCCAATGTGAGTAAGACCTTTAAACAGGTCAACATTCACAAGGCCACAGGGCCAGACAGATTACCAGGAAGTGTACTGCGAGCATGCGCTGACCAACTGGTAATTGTCTTCACTGACATTTTCAACCTCTCCCTTTCCGAGTCTGTAATACCAACATGTTTCAAACAGAACACCATAGTTCCTGTGCCCAAGAACACTAAGGTAACCTGCTAAATGACTTCCGACCCATAGCACTCACGTCTGTAGCCATGAACTGCTTTGAAAGGCTAGTCATGTCTCACATCAATAACATTATCCCAGAAACCCTAGACCCACTCCAACTTGCATACCGCCAAAACAGATCCACAGATGATGCAATCTCTATTGCACTTCACACTGTCCTTTCCCTCCTGGACAAAAGGAACACCTATGTGAGAATACAATTCATTAACTACAGCTCAGCGTTCAACACCATAGTACCCTCAAAGCTCGTCAATAAGTTAAGGACTCTGGGACTAAACACCTCCCTCTGCAACTGCATCATGGACTTCCTGACGGGCCACCCCCAGGTTGTAGGGTAGGTAACAACACATCTGCCACGCTGATCCTCCACAAAGGGGCCCCTCAGGGGTGTGTGCTCTGTCCCCTCCTGTACTCCCTGTTCACTCCTGACTACACGGTCAGGCACGACTCCAACACCATTAAGTTTGGCGATGACACAACAGTGGTAGGCCTAATCACAGATAACAACGAGACAGCCTATAGGGGGAGGTCAGAGACCTCACCATGTGGTGCCAGGACAACAACCTCTTCCTCAATGTGATCAAGACAAAGAAGATGATTGTGGACTACAGGAAAAAGAGGACCGAGCACGCCCCCATTCTCATCGACGGGGCTGTAGTGGAACAGGTTGAGAGCTTCAAGTTCATTGGTGTCAACATCACCAACAAACTAACATGGTCCAAGCACACCAAGACAGTCATGAAGAGGGCATGACAAAACCTATTCCCCCTCAGGAGACTGAAAAGATTTTGCATGGGTCCTCAGATCCTTAAAAGGTTCTACAGCTGTACCATCGAGGGCATCCTAACTGGTTTCATAACTGCCTGGGATGGCAACTGCTCGGCCTCCGACCGCAAGGCAATGACTCCAGCCACCCTAGTCACAGACTGTTCTCTCTGCTACCGCACGGCAAGCGGTACTGGAGCACCAAGTCTACGTACAAGAGGCTTCTAAACAGCTTCTACCCCCAAGCCAGAAGACTCCTAAACATCTAATCAAATAGCCTCCCAGACTATTTGCATTGCCCCCCCTTTACACTACTGCTACTCTCTGTTGTAATCATCTATACATAGTCACTTTAATAACTCTACCTACATGTAAATATTACCTCAACTAACCGGTGCCCCCGCACAATGACTCAGTACCGGTACCCCCTGTATGTAGTCTCTCTATTGTTATTTTACTGCTGCTCTTTAATTACTTGTTACTTTTATTTCTGATTTCTTATTCATATTTTTTTTTTAATAAACTGCATTGTTGGTTAGGGGCTCGTAAGTAAGCATTTCACTGTTGCATGTGACTAATAGAATTTGATTTGATTTGATCAGCTGAGATTAGTCTCCTTACATTCCTCCATCTCACTTTCCTCCTCTTTCTTCCATGTTCTTCTCCTCCTTTCTACTCCTTTCTACTTTCCCCTCTCTCTTTCCTCCCTACATCTCTCCATCTCTTTCCACTCTATATCTATACCTAGTTTACTGAGTGTTAACGTCTCCTCTCCCCTCTGTCCGTTCCTCCAGGTTGTCCTCTTCTCCTTCTCTCCATTTCTCCCTCTGAGTCATCTCTCATCCTCCTCCCTCCATCCATAGACCTTTATACTGTAGCTGGTTCACTCTTGTGTTAATTGTTTATGGTCGGATCCTCCAGGTTACCGTGGTCCTCCAGGCCCCCCAGGCCCACCGGGGCCCGGTACAGCCCAAGGGGACAGAGGCGACTCTGGGCTCTCTGGCATCCCTGGTACCCCTGGTAACCGTGGAGACCCTGGGGGTCCAGGTGGCCCAGGACGGGACGGGAACCCTGGATTCAAAGGTACAGGGATGACAAATCAATGTACTGTAATATCCATCAGAATGTGATTCAAAAGCAAGGTACAGTGATGATGGCTCTCAGATTGAGGATGATTACCCTTGACGGTAGCCTTATAGACTCATAGGGTCAAATCATAGGGTCAAATTGCTTTATTTTAAGTAAGATTCCCGTTTGAATATCAACCTAAATTGGATGTTGATCTGAAACGTACAATTTGTCTGATGGGCACATTTGTTGACAACTCAATAAAGTATCAGCCCGAATTGGATGTTGATCTGACATTTTCTTACCCTGTAGTTGGTGTACCGCGTGTCTGATGGGATGTGTTGTAAATGTTGTTGTTGTTGTTGCTGTGTTGCCCAGGAGAGAGAGGTGACTCTGGGTACAGTGGAGCATCTGGACAAATGGGCTTCCCTGGAGATCCAGGATACTACGGTGGGAAAGGACCCAAAGGAAGGAGAGGTGAGAGACTTATCCTTTTAACACACACTGATCTTGAAGATGAAACACTTGTCTTTGTCAATTTGATTAATTAATTGTAAAAAAATGTATCTCTCATTTTGCGTTCTCTCTCTCTCTCTCTCTCTCTACCCCTCTCTCTCTTTCCCTATCCTGTCCTTCCTCTCCCTCCTATCCCCTCCTCACACTTCTCTCCCTCCCCCTCTAGGTGATACTGGTCGTAAGGGACCCCAAGGTATAACTTTCCCCAGGCCGGACATTCCGACACCCTATGGAGACATGGGAGACCCCGGGACCAACGGAACTCCAGGGTCCGTGGGAGAAGCAGGCAATCCCGGCATGCCAGGCAGGGGGGGTGAGTAGCCCACTTAGAACAGCCAGAGGCCAGGCAGGGGGGTAAGTAACCTACTTGGGACTATATTCACAAAGCATCTCAGAGAAGGAATACTGATCTAGGATCAGTTTTGCCTTGTGTGGATTCAGACTAACCACAGTCACCCCCTAATCCCATATCTAGGATCAGTTTACAGTACCCTGATCCAAACCTGACCCATTAGGGAATAAAACATGAAGTAACATCAGAACCTCCTCCTCTGTTCCAGGTCCTAAAGGAAGGCCCGGCGCGGTAGGGAAGCTGGGGAGGAACGGAGGGTCAGGCCTGGACGGACCTCTGGGAGACTCTGGTCCTCCTGGTTTCCCTGGATCTACCGGGTCACAAGGTGTGTGTGTGTGTGTGTGTGTGTGTGTGTGTGTGTGTGTGTGTGTGTGTGTGTGTGTGTGTGTGTGTGTGTGTGTGTGTGTGTGTGTGTGTGTGTGTGTGTGTGTGTGTTTGCGCGTGTGTGTGTGTGCGTGTACGTACGCGCGTATAGTGCCTACAGTGTATTTGCCAACTGTGAGTATGAGTGTGTATCTAGAATGTCTGTATTTGAATCCGTCCGAACACACATCGACCTCTATACAACATGAGAAGTCTTACATTGCTTTATAACCGCATCATAATGCATTATAGCCGAAGGTTTTAAGTAAAGTGATACCCAACATTTTAACCTGTACTACTTACATACTCCCTCCCCACTTCTCCCCTCCCCTCTCCCTTCCTCTCCTCTCTCACCCAGGTCTGCCCGGTAAGCCTGGCCTGCAGGGTCCCCCAGGTAGTGTGGCGCGCAGCAGGAGTATTGGCTACACTCTGGTGAAGCACAGTCAGAACAACCAGGTGCCCATGTGTCCTCAGGGCATGGCTCAGCTCTGGGAAGGATACAGTCTGCTGTATGTTGAGGGGCAGGAGAAGGCCCATAACCAGGACCTTGGTATGTCACACACACGCACACACACGCACACACACACACACACACACACGCACACACACAAGGGCAACATTAGCGATTATACAATTCAGGCAGGCAGAGCGACCTACAAAACTTGCGGAAAGCTCAGCTTTATATCTCTCCTCCCCGACTCCCCCATCTCTCCCCCTTCTCTCCACCTCTCTCCCTCCTCTCCCCTCTCTCGCAGGTATGGCAGGCTCCTGCCTTCCCCGTTTCAGCACTGTCCCGTTCCTGTACTGCACACCCAACGAGATCTGCTACTACGCCAGCCGCAACGACAAGTCCTATTGGCTGTCCACCACGGCACCCATCCCCATGATGCCAGTGGGAGAGGAGGCTATCAGCCAGTACATCAGCAGGTGCTCCGTGTGCGAGGCCTACTCCCAGCCTGTAGCTGTCCACTCACAGGACCTCACCATCCCCACCTGCCCTGCCGGCTGGAGGTCCCTCTGGATCGGGTACTCCTTTCTCATGGTGAGTTGGGGTGGGATTAAGGCCAGATTTAATCCACTGTGCATTATAGAGCGTTGTCGCCCAGAGTGCCTTAAGCCAATATTCCTGCGTTTGCGATCACATTCATGGCAACCGCTGAAGATGTCGGCTCAATCGTAAAATGGCCTTTAAATGTCAATCACGCTTTGAATCCTGGCCTATATTTGATTCTCTAATGAAAGCTAGTTCACTACCCAATAACTACATAGTGTAAACCACCATCTAGAGACTAACACCTAGGTCTTGTCTGGTCCCCTCCTCTCCTCTCGCTCTCTCCCTTCCCCCCATACAGCACACTGCTGCCGGGGCTGAGGGCGGCGGCCAGTCCCTGTCTTCTCCAGGGTCCTGTCTGGAAGACTTCCGCGCCACGCCCTTCATCGAGTGTAATGGGGCCAAGGGCACCTGCCACTACTTTGCCAACAAGTACAGCTTCTGGCTGACCACGGTTGAGCCTAACCGGGAGTTCGACCCCCCTCCGATGGACACACTGAAGGGAGGCAACCAACGCAGCCGAGTCAGTCGCTGTCAAGTCTGCAGCAAGATCTTGTAGCTGGGATAAGAGACGAAGATGGAGAGATGGGAAATGAAAAAGAGAGAGACTGAAACAACAAAGGAGAGGGTGATGATTACTTATCAGAAAGGAAAAGAGAGAGGTGGAGGTGGAGTAATTGAAATGCAAAAAAAAAAAACTTTGACTGACTGAATTTGAGCACCTCTCCTGCTTCATCTAGGGGTCCCACTAGGAGGGTGAGGGGCTCGCGAATTAGCCGACGAGGGCCCTTCTGTGGGTTTATGATGCCCTTGTATTGATGTAAGACAGAAAGAGATGAAGAGATGAGCGGTCTTGTTCTCAACTAGATTATTACCGATAGTGGTGCTATACTGTGTGTTTTATGTGTCTTCATTTTGTTATTTTCACGTTACTATGGTTATGTGTCTGAAAACATTCACGGCTACCTCGGAGAGTGCAACCCCAAACCACCCCTTTGGCCTGCACTGAACCGCTTTCACTTCCTGGGCTACATCCCAAATGGCCTATATAGTGCACTACCCATAGGACTCTGGTCCAAAGTAGTGCATTTACATAGGGAATATGATGCTATTTGGGATGAATACGATCTCTACTGTTACAACTACATGCAGTCATGAACCTAAGAGACCTGCTACACATACCTGTTAACTGCTATAGCTAGCCAGCCGCTTTTTATACTCAAACACACACACACACACACGTATGATATCGATTACGTCTGCTTCAGTTAAGAGAAACAGTAAGTGTATTACGATATATGCTTGTGGTCCTATTAGAAACCAATATGTTCTTTTTTTTGTTGCTACCCTACCCTGGGGCTCAACTTGACAGCAGTTTTCAAAAAGACAAATCCATCACTTTTCAAATATTAGAATGAGTGGCATAGACAGATCGAGTGAGGTAACGTCATCCCATGCCGAATCACTTGAAGAAATGGTCATACTTCTATTTATAGAAGATCCCATGTATGTGAATGTGAATGTATTGCAGTAATGCGAGTGCCTATAATTGGTATAAATCACAGGAGGCTGCTGAGGGGAGAACGGCTCACAACAATGGCATGAACGGAGCGAATGGTATGGCATCAAAGACATGGAAACCAATGTGTTGCATGCATTTGATATCATTCCACTTATTCAGCTCCAGCCATTATTATGAGCCAGTCCTCCCCAATGAAGGCGCCACCAACCTCCTGTGGTATGAATGGAGTCAGTCTTTTCAGTTTAGCTACAGCGATGGAGGTTGAAGGTTCTAACCACCAACATCACCCCCCAATTCACTGCTGGAACACAAGCCATCAACACTGAACACACATGATTATTGTGACCATGTCATCTCCTTTTAAGGAGCACTCCATAATTTGAGTTTCCACCTACAGTGAGACCCTAATAGTGAATATGTGTCATTTAACTGTCACTGTGTTAGACAGATAACATAGAATTAAAGTAACTCAATGGCAGTTCCATGTTCCCAAGACCCAACCCTTTGTTTACAAATGCAGTTGTTAGGGGGGTTTCACACTTTGGGTGGAAACAGATATGGAATGTTGCTACTTTAAACTCACCTCCTTCACTGACTGGAATGGGTGACCAAGCCAATCGTACCTTGCACCAAATCATGTTGGCTTTGTAATTATTTAGAAGCATCATTTTCTCCATGGTTTCACTCAGGTTATCGAGGTGAGGAGAGTAACTATCTTCGCTCTATTTTTTGTGACCAAATTTGGGTTTTATAAAACCCTCCACCACCCATACTTGAGCCAAAACATACAAGTACGCAGTAACTGCTTGGAAGGAATCACAAACTAACAACAAACACACCACACACACATTTTCCGTGACAATATTTGTTGTTGGACAGAAGCTCACCATACATTTTATCAGAGCAAACGATAAGGCCTACTGTGTTGCTGTAGTCCCTATCTGCTCTCCTCAGTTGCTGTCATGTCAATGGATGCGTTCCAGTGCGACTACATTGCAGACGCCTGCGAGATCTCAAAACACCTGGATAGGTGATTAATATATCAGCTAACCACATCATATGATCTAGCAATCTGACGCCAATGCAACGCCTGCAATGTAGGTGGCCTGGAACGCAGCCACTGATGTTGAAAGTGCTGGGTGACTTAAGTTGTAACCACTATGACCACTATGTCTAACACAGGCCCATCTCTCATTGGTAGCCCTGAGTACATATTTTTCAATTAGATTTTTTGTCATTTGTTGTTCTTTTGTCTGTAATCTAGATTGTAATTCTTATACTTCACTGTAATTATTCCCTGGTTCAAAGGTTATTTACAAATACATTTTGGGGAATATGTTCTGTACATTCGATGATAAAAACAAAAAAAGTGTAGGATATGTTTTATATGGAAATATATAATTCTATGGTTATATTTGAATGACACAAAAAGATAAAAACACATTTTTATTGTCACTCTTTTGACACTGACCTCTGTTGAATATATTCCACTGTCTTAAAAGGAATTTTGAGAACCTGAAATATAAATATTTTTCATACAAATCCACATTTTACATGTATAACAGAGATGTATAACTGCAATGATTATGCTACATTTTCCTCAACAGATTTGGTCAAAAGGTGCAGTGTTGTGTTCACAATGAAATAAAAGTATTTACAACTAACAGAGATTCAGATTGAATGAAGAACAATGAGTAGGATTGTTTGAGAGAAATTAAACAAAATGATATACCACCTATACAGATCTAGACGACAGTATGTTGTAAAAGGGTCCAAATGAAATGTATGTTGTTTGATGTCGTGGATTTACCACATTTGAAGAGTGCAACATACCTAACCTAGTTGGTACTTAACACAGAACGTGCTGTGTGCTTAACAAGACAACATTAAAGTATAACACTTAGGTGATAACACTTTTATTTTGTCGTCATCTCTTCCGTGGAAAGCCACAGCAGTCACATTTGATTGTCAACCACTAACTAACACAACATCATCAACAGTTTTTAACCACTCTCGGATTGGGGGTTCATTTTGCTGCATTTCACAGGCAGACCAATTCTACTCTTTTTCTCCGGTTATTGTCAAAATAGCAATTTGTGGAAAAAGAACATAATTGGGCTGCCTGTGGACATGCAGCCTTTTAAGAATGCCACTGGATGGGGTAAATGCATCAGGTAAGACTATTTTTTTGTTGTATTTTGAGAAGAAAAAAAATATGTCTTGTGTTGTGACCTTAAATACACTTTGTATACATGGTTTTTGGATTTGATTTGACATTATTAGGCTACGTTTTTTTCATGTTTGTCAAAACCTCTCATTCTTGAAAAATAATAATAATAATCATACAGCCTTCAGGGCTACCTTGAAAAAAATATATATAACATTAATTCCACAGTGAAACATAAGTTGATAGAGCAACAGAGTTTGTGGGTTCGATTCCCACGGTGGACCAGCACGGGGGGTATTAAAATGTATTGCAGTATGCATTCACTACTCTAGGTCACTATGGATAAGAGTATCTGGTAAATGACAACACCAAAATGGCAAAGTTTTTATGTTGAATTCCAAAATGCTTAATATGGTGGGACATTTCTGGCTAGGTCAACTGATTTGTATATTAATGTATCTTTCCACAGTAATAATATTTTGTATATTTAAGCCTACTATAAATGCAGATTGCCTGATAGATCCGATTCTGAGAGAGCCTTCTTCCTCTGCCGCAAAAAACAGGGATGTATTAATTACGGGAACCATTTACTGTTTAGGAACCAAACTGAAGCAAATGGAGCAACGGAACGAAACGGGGAGGGACCGACCTGAATTTGTCCAATAGAAACTCTCGTTTGCGTTTTGCCATCGGAGTAAACGATTTATATTGCAAAACGTTTTGCAACAGAATCGGGGTAATGATTACACCCAGAGAGTAACCCAGTTTGCGCTGAGCTGTTGTAAAATCACAGCTGGTTCAGCATCCACCACAACAACACACTGCTTAGCAGAAAAGCGAATTTAGATTTTCTCCTCTGATTTGGAACACCTAAACAGGTAACTAGCTAACATCACGAACAACTGAATAAGCTCGACAAAATGCTTGTTGTCACGTTATTACGAGTGTGTTAGCTAGCTAGCATTCGTTTGGTACTAGCTAGCTGGCTGGGTATGTTGGATCATGAAACGATTCGATGTCAATAACGTTAGCTAGCTACCGTATTTAGTAGATATTTCTGTGTTGTTATAATAACAATGTGCCTACTAGCTAGTAAGCTAACTAACGTTGGCTACGTTACATAAACATATGAATATCAGTTAGCTAGCTAACGTCAAGGCAAGTTAACATAACGTTAGCTTTTGATTTTTATCTTGCCAAGACGGCAAGCTAGAGGAAAGAGGATACCCAGTCAGTTGCACAACTGAATGCATTCGTCTGAAATGTGTTTTAAGCATTTAACCAAACCGATCTGAATCAGAGGTGCTGGGTGCTGCCTTAATCGACACCAGTGCGTCATCGGCGCCCGGAAGCAGTTGTTTTTGTGGATTTAAATGCCTTGCTCAAGGGCATATTTTTCCACAATGCCAGCTTGGGGATTTGAACCAGCTCCCGTTTGGTTACTGCCCCTAAAAAAATTAACATTCCTGTCTCATTTTCTCATTCCCTCCCTCCGTCCATCCCATTCTTCTCTCTTCTTTCCCTCCCTCCCTCCTTCTTGCTCTTTCCTACCCTCCTCCCGTTCCTTACTCCTTCCTACCTCCCTCTCACCCTTCTCTCTGCTACTGTCCCTCCCTCCCCCTCTTCAGGTACGCTGGAATTTTCTGACACCCACTCGGACATGTCCTATGTCTTCATTAACGACTCGTCGCAGACCTCCGTTCCCCTGCTGCAGGTAGAGTCCAACACAAGGGTGCCAATCCCAAATCGACCCCTAGGCCCAATGCCCTATGCACTTGTGGAGATCTGAGAGGATTTGACCTGCGTAAACAATATGGTAATAGATCCACTTGCTCACTGCAAAAGTGGAAGTTTCACCATGTTTCTTACATCTGTCAAATCCTCTCAGATCTCCGCACGAGCATAGGGTGTACGGTCTGGGGGTCAATTTGGGATTTATTATAAGTTAAGTATAACTGTACAGGAAGAAAGGGATCCAGCTATGCATTTAGTCTGTTAACTTGTGGCGAGATGTCAAGATCAAGCTTGTTGGTTACAGCAGAAACATTCAATCCCCTCCTGTACCAAGATCCCTGTTGTCTTAATTGTTTTGTGCGCCCCCAACAAAAAAAAATACTCTGAACGAAAATATAAACACAACATGCAACAATTTAAAATATTTTACAGAGTTATAGTTCATATAAGGAAATCAGTCAATTTAAATAAATTCATTAGGCCCTAATCTATGGATTTAACATGACTGGGAATACAGATATGCATCTGTTGATCACAGATACCATTTTAAAAAACAATGTAGGGTCGTGGATCAGAAAACCAGTCAGTATCTGGTGTGAATACCATTTACCTCATGCAGCACAACACATCTCCTTCACATAGAGTTGAACAGGCTGTTGAATGTTGTCCCAATCATTTTCAATGGCTGTGTGAAGTTGCTGGATATTGGCGGGAACTGAAATACGCTGTCGTACACGTCGATCCAGAGCATCACAAACATGCTCAATGGGTGACATGTCTGGTGAGTATGCAGGCCATGGAAGAACTGGGACATTTTCAGCTTCCTGGAATTGTGTACAGATCCTTGCGACATGGGGCCGTGCAGAATCATGCTGAAACATGAGGTGATTGTGGCGGATGAATGGCAAGACAATGATCTCATCACGGTATCTATGTGCATTCAAATTGCCATCCATAAAATGCAATTGTATTCATTGTCCATAGCTTATGCCTGCCCGTACCATAACCCCCCCGCCACCATGGGGCACTCTGTTCACAATGTTGACATCAGCAAACCGCTCGCCCACACGACGCCATACATGCTGTCTGCCATCTGCCCGGTACAACTGAAACCGGGAGTCATCCGTGAAGACAACACTTCTCCAGCGTTCCAGTGGCCATCGAAGGTGAGCATTTGGACTGCAGTCAGATCCTGGTGAGGACGACGAACACGCAGATGAGCTTCCGTGAGACGGTTTCTGACAGTTTGTGCAGAAATTATTTGGTTGTGCAAACCCGCAGTTTCATCAGCTGTCTGGGTGGATGATCTGTGACAATCCCGCAAGTGAAGCCACCGGATGTGTGTGGAGCTCCTGATCTGGCATGGTTACGCATAGACTCGTCAGTCAATTCCTGTTCTGAGATATTAAGGCTATTCCATGCGAGAAATTGCCAAGAAACTGAAGATCTCGTACAGCACTGTGTGCTACTCCCTTAACAGAACAGCGCAAACTGACTCTAACCAGAATAGAAAGAGGAGTGGGAGGCCCCGGTGCACAAGTGAGCAAGAGGACAAGTACATTAAAGTGTCTAGTTTGAGAAACAGACGCTTCACAAGTCCTCAACTGGCAGCTTCTTTAAATAGTACCTGCAAAACAGTCTCAATGTCAACAGTGAAGAGGCGACTCTGGGATGCCGGCCTTCTAGGCAGAGTTGCAAAGAAAAAGCCATATCTCAGACTAGCCAATGAAAATAAAATATTAAGATGGGAAAAAGGACACAGACACTGGACAGAGGAAGATTGGAAAAAGGAGGTGTTATGGACAGACAAATCTAAATTTGAGGTGTTCGGATCACAAAGAAGAACATTCATGAGTCGCAGAAAAAATGGAAAGATGCTGGAGGAGTGCTGGACGCCATCTGTCAAGCATGGTGGAGACAATGTGATGGTCTGGGGGGGGGTAAAGTGGGAGATTTGTACAGGGTGAAAGGGATCTTGAGGAAGGAAGGCTATCACTCCATTTTGCAACGCCATGCCATACCCTGTGGGCGGCGCTTAATTGGAGCCAATTTCCTCCTACAACAGGACAATGACCAATGAGAACAGCTCCAAACTATGCAATGACTATTTAGGGAAGAGGCAGTCAGCTGGTATTCTGTCTATAATGGAGTGGCCAGCACAGTCACTGGATCTCAACCCTATTGAGCTGTTGTGGGAGCAGCTTGACCGTATAGTACGTAAGACATGCCCATCAAGCCAATCCAATTTATGGGGGGTGCTTCAGGAAGCATGGGGTGAAATCTCTTCAGATTACCTCAACAAATTGACAACTAGAATGCCAAAGGTCTGCAAGGGTGTAGCTGCTGCAAATGGAGGATTCTTTGACGGAAGCCAAATGTATTGTTTCAATTAAAAATCATTATTTATAACCTTGTCAACGTCTTGACTATATTCCTTTACATTTTGCAACTAATTTCATGTATGTTTTAATGGAAAACTAATTTCGTTGTTTATTATTATAATAATAAAACTAATTTGAAATAGCGCCCATTGTGTGCACATTCGGTAATACCACATACCCCGGTATGCTACAGAACTGGTATGACGGTATGAAAATCTGGATACCGCCCAGACTTAGCCTATACTGCCAATCCACTTTTCTGGACACTGGATGAAGTCTGTATATTTTGGGGGGCTTTCATTTGGAGAAAATAAAAATACTCCAGTACTATTCACAGATTGTTGATACGTGTGTTTATCTTTCTATCTAAAATAGTACTGCTATGTATGACAAATGCATTTCCGCATATATTTTCCAATAGAATCTTAGCTAGAACACATGTCGTTAGTTAGATGGCCAATGAAATGACAACTTTTTGTTGTTGTTGCGGATGCTCAAGTTGACTTTCCCACGGAATTGCCCAGTAGAGAATGTGTTCTCAGTAACTTACCTGGTTAAATAAAGGCAAATCCCTATCTGCAGGCCTGCATTGACGGGGACCTGCCTTTCGCCAAGCGGCTACTGGAGACGGGCTGTGACCCAAACATACGGGACAACCGGGGTCGTACGGGCCTGCACCTAGCGGCTGCCAGGGGGAACGTGGACATCTGTTGGTTCCTCCATAAGTTTGGGGCAGACCTCCTGGCTACAGACTACCAGGGTAACACAGCCCTGCACCTCTGTGGACATGTGGATACCATCCAGTTCCTGGTGTCCAACGGCCTCAAGATAGACATCTGGTAAGAGAGGGGCTGGGAGTTGGATTGAGGGGTAGTGGCTTTTTTGGGGGGGGGTTTAAGAGAGAGAGCTTGAATGCTGAGAGTGGCTCAAGTCTAGATATATCTGGAGAGAAAGGGAAGGAGAGATGGGTAAAAGCTAGTGTTGGAACGGTTCAGAGCCTTAGAGACAGCCTACCGTCTGACAAAATGTGCATTATCATGGACCATCCAAGACACATTAAACTAGCAAACGTAACCCCCCCATCCCAGTTTTGCCATCCTGAACAATATTTTCCTTTATCCCATTTCTACTCAACGGGCCATGGACTGATGCAGGACAGTAAATGTGGGCTTAACATCTGAAAGAAGCACCAGCACCTCTTTAAAATCTAACATCCAAGCGTTCCCTTTCACTTTCTCAGTAACCACAACGGGTCGACTCCCCTTGTACTGGCCAAGAGGCGCGGGGTGAACAAGGACGCTATCCGTCTGCTGGAGGGCCTGGAGGAGCAGGAAGTTAAAGGATTCAACAGAGGAGCCCACTCCAAACTGGAGACCATGCAGATGGCTGAGAGCGAGAGGTGAGGGGGGGGGACAATTAGGCAACGCGAGTGGAGACTTCAAGCTGCGGGGTGAGCTTATGATGTGATCTTAACTCTGTTACACCCATTCTAAGCTGGAGACCATACGGATGGCAGAGAGCAAAAGGTGAGGCGGGGACAGGGTAGCACGAGGTGAAAGGGTTCCACAGGAGGTGACTATTGTAGTATGTGTGTTGCAGTTTCTGATTTTCACACCCACTCACAAGAGGGGGCAAGAGACTAGAACAGAAGTGCAGCATATAAAATATGAATGAATTTGCATCACTGTGTGCTGGTTGTCAAACCTATCTTCAATGTCTCTCCGCTCCTCCGATAATCTCAGTGTGTGTATATATAAGTAATGTTACAGTCTATCTCATTTACCACCATCTCCCCTCTCTCCCCCCTCAGTGTGACGGAAAGCCACTCCTATCGACAGTACCCGTCAAAGTTTTGGACACACCTACTCATTCAAGGGTTTTCATTTATTTTTGCTATTTTCTACATTGTAGAATAATAGTGAAGACATCAAAACTATGAAATAACACACATGGAATCATGTTGTAAAAGTGTAAACAAACCAAAATATATTTGAGATTCTTCAAAGTAGCCATGCTTTGCCTTGATGACAGCTTTGCACACTCTTGGCATTCTCTCAATCAGCTTCATGAGAAATACTTTTACAACAGTCTTGAAGGAGTTCCCACATATGCTGAGCACTTGTTGATTGCTTTTCCTTCACTCTGCGGTCCAACTCATCCAAAACCATCTCAGTTGGGTTGAGGTCGGGCGATTGTGGGTGATCCAGGCTGCATCACACCCGGCCGTGGTTGGGAGTCCCATAGGGCGACGCCAGGGTAGGCCGTCATTTTAAAATAAGAATTTGTTTTTAACTGACTTGCCTAGTTAAATAAAAATACATGGTCTCGGCCAGGTCAGTTCCCTGGTCAAATAGCCCTTACACAGAATTGAGGTGTGTTTTGGGTCATTGTCCTGTTGAAAAACAAATTATAGTCATACTAAGCTCAAACCAGATGGGATGGCTTATCGCTGCAGAATGCTGTGGTAGCCATGCTGGTTAAGTGTGCCTTGAATTCTAAATGAATCACTGACAGTGGCACCAGCGAAGCACCATCACACCTCCTCATCCAGGCCTCACGGTGGGAACCACACATGAGGAGATCATCCGTTCACCTACTCTGCGTCTCACAAAGACACGACAGATTTCCACAGGTCTAATGTCCATTGCTTGTGTTTCTTGGCTCAAGCAAGTCTTTTCTTCTTATTGAGAGGCGATTCACACAATCTCCTCTGAACAGTTGATGTTGCAATGTGTCTGTTACTTATTTGGGCTGCAATTTCTGAGGCGGATAACTAATGAACCTATCCTCTGTAGCAGAGGTAACTCTGGGTCTTCCTTTCCTGTGGTGGTCCTCATGAGAGCTAGTTTCATCATAGCGCTTGATGGTTTCAAAATTCTTGACATTTTCCGGATTAACTGATATCTTGAAGTAATGATGGACTGTCGTTTCTCTTTGTATATTTGAGCTGTTCTAGCCATAATATGGACTTGGTATTCTACCAAATAGGGCTATCTTCTGTATACCAACCCTGCCTGACAACACAACTGATTGGTTCAAACACATTAAGACATTCCACAAATTCACTTTGAGCAAGGCACACCTGTTAATTGACTACCGCGTGAAGCTGGTTGAGAGAATGCCAAGAGTGTTCAAAGCTGTTATCAAAGCAAACGGTGGCTACTTTGAAGGATCTCAAATATAAAATATATTTTGGTTTGTTTAACACTTTTTTTGGTTACTACATGATTCCATATGTGTTATTTCATAGTATTGATGCCATCACTATAATTCTACAATGTAGAACAAAATAAAGAACAACCCTTGAATGAGTAGGTGTGTCCAAACTTTTGACTATACAAAACATTAAGAACACCGGCTCTTTCCATGACAGACTGACTAGGTTAAAGCTATGATCCCTTATTGGGGTCCCCTTGTTAAATCCAGTGTAGATGAAGGGGAGGAGACAGGTTAATGAAGGACTTCTTAGCCTTGAGACCTTTGAGACATGGCTTGTTTATGTGTGCCATTCAGAGGGTGACTGGGCAAGACCAAAGATTGAAGTGCCTTTGAACGGGGTATGGTAGCAGGTGCCAGGCGTATTTGTTTGTGTCAAGAACTGCAACGCTGCTGGTTGTTTCTTGCTCAACAGTTTCCCGTGCGTGTCAAGAATGGTCCACCACCCAAAGGACATCCCAGCCAGCTTGACACAACCTGCGGGAAGCGTTGGCGTCAACATGGGCCACCATCCCTTTGGAACGCTTTTGACACCTTGTAGAGTCCATGCCCCGAGGAATTGAGGCTGTTCGGAGGGCAAAGTGGGGTGCAACTCAATATAAAGAAGGATGTGCCTAATGTTTAGAACACTCTGTGTATATCAAGTTATGTCATGGTGGCATGTAAGCTAACCGTGGGCTACTTCATTCTCTCCCTGTCAGTGCAATGGAGAGCCACTCCCTGCTCAACCCCAACCTCCAGAACAGTGAGGGGGTACTGTCCAGTTTCAGGACCACCTGGCAGGAGTTTGTAGAGGACCTGGGCTTCTGGAGGGTAAGTGGCACGTTGCAGCGTCACGGATGTTTAGCAGTGCAAGGAGACTGGGACTTTTGTTCTGTGACATGCCGTACAAGCGTTTCTTTTGTCGGATTGATTAAGCTAGGCATCTCCTGCTTAGCAACGGAACCTTTTTGCCAGAGACAGGAAGTTACCCCGCAGATGTAGCCAATAAGGGGTCTTCAAATGACCATACTGTGTATAACCTGGAGTCTCAATTTTGGTGAAACTGACAATAAAGGCTGCTTTTCGAACTCTTGTTACAGGTGCTGCTACTACTGGTGGTTATCGCCCTGCTCTCCCTGGGCATCGCTTACTACGTCAGCGGGGTGCTGCCCTTCTCCGCCAGCCAACTGGAGCTGGTACACTGAGGAGGGAGAGAGGAACGGTCGGAACTGGGGCACAGATAGAGGAAGGGGAGGGGGTTAAAAAAAGAGGACAAGAATGGAAGGTTTGGGGCGACATGCAAGGAAGCACTGGGGTTTAGATTGTAAAGGGGTGGGTGGATGTTTTAACTTTTAGATTCACTCGCGCACACATACGTACTCGCATAATTCCAGCAAAACATTCCCTTTCCAACCTTGGAGACTACTCTTACCTTAACAATCCAGCCCATTCTAGCAGAGAGCAGAGTAATGCTTGTTCTCATGTGATGTCATTGTGATTGACATGACTAGCCAGGGCTTGTTGTCCATATGTGATGGTTAACAGTGGCTTTTCCCCAGCTGGGCCACGTCCCAATGATCTCTCATTCCTCCTAAAGTGTGCACGTTTTAACTTCCCTTCACTAATTTGAAAGGATATGACTGGTATATGGCTAGAACTCCCACCCAGGCCTCCACCAATCCAATGCTTTTAGATTTGTGAGAAGGCGTGAATGAGTGTACACTTCAGGAGAAAGGAGATATTATTGGGCAGCACCCCGGGAAGTCTGCATTTCCTGCATTTTGTACTATATATGTGTTCTATAACATTTGCTTTAAACATTCTCAACGTGGCCCGTTATGAATGAGAATCCACATCATTTCATGTGTTAGTAATCCCTATGACAAAATAAATGACTAAATCCAAACTAAATATTGTACAGTGGTGTGAATTTGTCACCGTTTTCTTTTTCTGGAATACTCAACATGGCTTTTTAAAGACTAACCCTCAAAAAGAGAAAATATACATCTGTAGTGCTGGAAAAAGTACCCCATTGTCATACTTGAGTAAAAGTAAAGATACCTTTTAATAGAAAATGACAAGTGAAAGTCACCCAGTAAAATACTACTTGAGTAAAGGTCTAAAAGTATTTGGTTTTAAATATACTTAAGTATCAAAAGTAAATGTAATTTCTAAAATGTAATTAAGTATCAAAAGTATAAATCATTTCAAATTCCTTATATTAAGCAAATCAGATGGCACCTTTTTCTAGTATTTTTTTATTTATGGATAGCCAGGGGCACACTCCAACACTCCCAACATCATTTAGAAACAAAGCAGGTGTGTTTAGTGAGTCGCCAGATCACCAGCAGTAGGGATGACCAGATGCTCTCCAGTGCGTGAATTTGACAATTTTCCTGTCCTGCTAAGCATTCAAAATGTAATGAGTACTTTTGCGTGTTTGGGAAAATGTATGGAGTAAAAAGTATATTTTCTTTAGGAATGTAGTAAAGTAAAAGTTGTAGAAAATATACATAATAAAGTACAGATACCCCCAAAAAAGTACTTTACACCACTGCAATTCTGACATCATGTGGTTTCATACTAATATTAAGTTACATAACTTTGCATATCTAATGTAGTTGACACTATTCGGGTTTATAAGAAGAGAAATTGAAATTGTCCCTGAATGATGGGGCACCACTGGATACACCCTATATGTTTAATAAAATCAGCTATATGCATTGAGCTTGTCTGACGCTTTAAGCTTGATGAAATAAGACAAATGCCTCAAGAGGACGCCAGAGATCTAGATAAGCAGAATTAAAAAACTTCAGCTGACTCAACTACTCTCCCGCTCCAGCTAGCTTTCTAAGATTCTGCCATGACTCTCCTGAAGTTGCGCTACGCTAGGAGTCAGCAACCCTTCTCATGTTGAATACCAATGTATCCAATGTATTTCTACCGATCTGCATGCCAGTTATGGTTTTCATATGCACATTTTTGTGAAACCGTTTCATTAACTTATAATGAAGTCTTCGTATCTCACAATCATTGCCATTGCCATCTATGTAAAACTAGCCTACATAAAGCCAACAAATAAAAGCATTGCAGCCTTCAGGTAGAAAATATAATGATTTAAAAAAACAAAAAAAACAACAACATTGTATTAACTATTAAGTTGGTGGCAACATTGTATAAAATATTCTGGGCCCTCAGTTTCCCAGGACAGACACAGCTGTTGGCTATTTGCGTAAGGGATAAGAAGCTCACCGGAGTACCGGCACCTCGTATTTTCTACGGCTTGAGCTTCTGTTCCTCTTATAGAATATTAGCGAAAAAGCATTGTGGAGTTCCTGCATCTTATATAAACAGTACCAGCACCCAAAATGAGTACCGGAACCTATTTCAGTAAAAGTCACGCACTGATAAAAAGTAATCACGTAGGCCTATTTATTTATGTTTCCAATGGATCAAGGCATAACATTATCGAAACAAGAGAGCTGGGGAAAAAAATAAAATACATTGAGGCTCTATTATAATTATCAATGGATGTAAAAAACAAGACTTCCTTTGCTTGCTGTTTGAGGTGAAGAAAACATTACTTTGAGAAATACTATCAGATCCCCAAATGGGCACATTTATATGCCTTCATTTACGCCAGGCCAGGCAGCCTATAGGTCTACTTCTATGCGTGCGCGTCCTTGCTCAATACTGACAGGAGCACTCCAAACAAAACACAATGACTAAATTGACAAATCTTGTTTCTCACAAGTGTAGCATATGTTGTTCACTCTGCAAACAATGTGTCCACTCAGACAATGAGAAGGGGAAGACTGGAATAATAATATTGAATGCATTCAAATAAATCACCGTAACCAAAGTAACAACATTGTAGATTAGAAATGATAGGAATTAAAGGTAAATGTACTACTGGTGACATACAGTGCCTTGCGAAAGTATACGGCCCCCTTGAACTTTGGGACCTTTTGCCACATTTCAGGCTTCAAACATAAAAATATAAAACTGTATTTTTTTTCTGAAGAATCAACAACAAGTGGGACACAATCATGAAGTGGAATGACATTTATTGGATATTTCAAAAAAAATTAACAAATCAAAAACTGAAAAATTGGGCGTGCAAAAGTATTCAGCCCCTTTACTTTCAGTGCAGCAAACTCTCTCCAGATGTTCAGTGAGGATCTCTGAATGATCCAATGTTGACCTAAATGACTAATGATGATAAATACAATCCACCTGTGTGTAATCAAGTCTCCGTATAAATGCACCTGCACTGTGATAGTCTCAGAGGTCCGTTAAAAGCGCAGAGAGCATCATGAAGAACAAGGAACACACCAGGCAGGTCCAAGATACTGTTGTGAAGAAGTTTAAAGCCGGATTTGGATACAAAAAGATTTCCTAAGCTTTAAACAGCCCAAGGAGCACTGTGCAAGCGATAATATTGAAATGGAAGGAGTATCAGACCACTGCAAATCTACCAAGACCTGGCCGTCCCTCAACTTTCAGCTCATACAAGGAGAAGACTGATCAGAGATGCAGCCAAGAGGCCCATGATCACTCTGGATGAACTGCAGAGATCTACAGCTGAGGTGGGAGACTCTGTCCATCGGACAACAATCAGTCGTCTATTGCACAAATCTTGGCCTTTATGGAAGAGTGGCAAGAAGAAAGACATTTCTTAAAGATATCCATAAAAAGTGTTGTTTAAAGTTTGCCACAAGCCACCTGGGAGACACACCAAACATGTGGAAGAAGGTGCTCTGGTCAGATGAAACCAAAATTGAACTTTTTGGCAACAATGCAAAACGTTATGTTTGGCGTAAAAGCAACACAGCTAATCACCATGAACACACTATCCCCCCTGTCAAACATGGTGGTGGCAGCATCATGGTTTGGGCCTGCTTTTCTTCATTCAGCAGGGACAGGAAAGATGGTTAAAATTGATGGGAAGATGGATGGAGCCAAATACAGGACCATTCTGGAAGAAAACCTGATGGAGTCTGCAAAAGACCTGAGACTGGAACGGAGATTTGTCTTCCAACAAGACAATGATCCAAAACATAAAGCAAAATCTACAATGGAATGGTTCAAAAATAAACATATCCAGGTGTTAGAATGGCCAAGTCAAAGTCCAGACCTGAATCCAATCGAGAATCTGTGGAAAGAACTGAAAACTGCTGTTCACAAATGCTCTCCATCCAACCTCACTGAGTTCGAGCTGTTTTGCAAGGAGGAATGGGAAAACATTTCAGACTCTCGATGTGCAAAACTGATAGAGACATACCCCAAGCGACTTACAGCTGTAATCGCAGCAAAAGGTGGCGCTACAAAGTATTAACTTAAGGGGGCTGAATAATTTTGCACGCCCAATTTTTCAGTTTTTGATTTGTTAAAAAAGTTTGAAATATCCAATAAATGTCATTCCACTTCACGATTGTGTCCCACTTGTTGTTGATTCTTCACAAAAAAATACAGTTTTATATCTTTATGTTTGAAGCCTGAAATGTGGCAAAAGGTCGCAAAGTTCAAGGTGGCCGAATACTTTCGCAAGGCACTGTATGTTATGGGGAATTGATATACACTAACAAGCAAAGCAAACAATTGACACAATTAAGTTATGAAACAACCATGTCAAAACACTACAAGTCATTCATATGGAACACTGTTTGGGTTGTAGGCCTACCGTGTCAAAACCATATATATAGATATATATACAACCTAATACAGTACCTTCAGAAAGTTTTCATACCCCTTGACTTGTTTTACATTTTGTTGTGTTACAGCCTGAATTCAAGTCGAATAAAAAAAATACACAAATCTCACCCATCTACACATAATACCCGACAATGACAAAGTGAAAATATGTTCTATTGAAATATTGAATTTACATAAGTATTCACACCCCTCAGCATGTCAGAATCAACCTTTTCCTGTGATTACAACTGTCTTTCTGGTTAAGTTTCTAAGAGCTTTGCAGTATTTTAAAATACTTGCACATTATTATTTTTACTCTTCAAGTTCTATTCCATTTATTCTTATCCTAAAAAAAACTCCCTAGTCCTCATTGATGAAGAGCATACCCATAACATGATGCAGCCACCACCATGCTTGACAATATGCTGAGTGGTACTCAGTGTTGGATTTGTCCCAAACATAACGCTTTTGTATTCAGGACATAAAGTTAACTTCTTTGCCACATTTTTTTGCAGTTTTACTTTAGTGACATATTTCAAACAGGATGCATGTTTTGGAATATAGTTATTCTGTACAGGCTTCCTTCTTTACAATGTGTAATTTAGGTATGTTTTTAAAACCATGTCTATCTTTATATGGCGTGAATCTGAAGACATCGCCACATTTCATATGCCAAAGCAAAACCCGTAGTGAAAGCCCCCAGAGACCTGACCACTGCAGCTGAAGATGATGGTAGGCCTACCTCATCCAAACAACCAAGGCTTGAGTTTAATCGTTCAGGAGGACAGGCTTTAACCCAGGATAGCTGAACAAGCATAGAATCAGGAATTAGAATAGTAATTGTGTAGTGAACACGATGGGAGACAGAGAGCTGGTTTCAAGCGCAGGGCGCAGCAGGTGTTTATTTGTAAAGGACCACAGGACGAGGCATGTAGCTGGGTCCAGGGGCAGGCAGAAGGTCATACACAGGGGGTCCAAAAAGGCAACAGTTCAGGCAGGGAAAGGGCTAGTGACGTCGTCCCGGAGATCAGGCAATAGGTTGATAACAGGAAATCCGATAGGCTAAAGTACAGGCAGGAAATAGGCGTCGTTAGTGAGGCAGGCCAAAGCTATCATACAAGGGAGGATTAAATTACGGGAAAACCATAGCTTCAAAAAGGAGTGTCACAAAACAAACAATACCTCACAATGATGGGGTGCAAATAACTGAACTAAATAGTGTGTGATAATGACATACAGGTGTGTGAACAGGTGATTGGGATCTGGAGAGTGAGCTGCGTTCAGGGGATCTACGTGTTTGAGAGTGTGAGTTGGAAGCAGAAGTTACAAATTGAGTAAGATCTCTATGTGAACAAGCTTGGAGCTGGGTATGTAGTAGAGGAAATCCTGCCCTTTTCCATGGTAGAATATTTCATTATTAGGTTACTTATTTGGTGTATAGGCCTACATCTTATTTTCAACGACAGAGTTGTACCTTGTTGTACCCCCCCCCCCCCACCCACCCACACACACACACACACAAAAAATACCAAATATGAACTGCAAAATAGTTTATTAATAATCTAGATGGAAGGTTTTCTCTAAAAAGTATTTCAGGGATGTGGGGGAAGAGGGGGCTCATAGGCCTACTCAAGGTTTAGCTTAGATGGGTGGATCAAGGAATGGAGGGATAGAGGGGTTCGGGGATTGGGCGGGGAGAAAGACGGATCAGGGGAGTAGCGGCCCGACTCTGACCCTGCTCTTGCAGGGCTACTGCTCCCACTGGGGAAGACTGGGTTTATGTGGTGAGTGGTTGAGAACCCCCCTGCTGGCCGGTGCAGGTAGTGTGGTGGGGGGGACATATAGGCTGCCATCTGCATTTGCATGGCCTGGAGGACCCAGGGGTTATACATCGCTGCTTGCATCCATGCCATCTGGGCCTGAGCCATCTGGGCATACAGGGCCTGGGCTTGAACCTGTTGGGATTGGGCCTGATGGGCTTGGGCCTGGTGGGCATTTAGGGCCTGAGCTTGGAACTGCTGGGCTTGAGCCTGATGGGCCTGAGCTTGTGCTAGGTGGGCATTTCGGGCCTGGGCTTGTGACTGGTGGGCTTGGTGTGCCTGGGCCTCATTTGCCTCTTCGAACTGGGCCTTGGCTATACAAAGCTGGTGGTTGATGGGGGGTGTGAAGACCAAAGAGTGGGCTAGGTGGTAGGGGCAGGCATCGAGGGTGGCCACAGGGGGACCTGGGGCTGGTCCAGCTGGTCCTGGTGCCCTGTCGAAAGGGTTGGGGTTGAGCCTCACCCAACCATGGCCTATTGGAGTGATGCTTCGACTACTACCGCTGTGTCCGTCATGGGTGGTGGTAGGCCTGGACGTCGGCGAAGATGCCCCAGCCACAGAGGCCGTTGGTGGGTTTGGGGAGGAGGAGGCTGGGGCGGAGTAGGTGTAATAGGGGGTTAGGGCCTGTGCAGGGGTGGATGGGTTGGAGTAGGAGCAGGAGGGGGCTGGGGTGGGGTAGGGCAAGGTAAAGGACGGGGCTGGCGAGGAGGCTGGAGCCGGGGTGGATGTGGATGGGGTGTGGGAGGAGGAGGGTGTGACCAGCAGAACGGTCTTATTCTGGTTAACAGCCGAGCTGATCTTGGCAACCAGGTCCTTGGCAGCTAGCGAGAGCTGCTCCTTCTCCTTCTTCTCATCCTTCTCGGCCTGGCCGTCCCGGGTCTCAGCTTTACTGGTAACGGGAGGGCTAATGGGAGTAACAGGAGGATCGGGCTGACGGGGAGGACCAGGGATGACCATGACTATCTCCACATCGTCCTCCTCCACCGCTTCCACCTCTGCAACCACCGGTACCTTGATCTTCTTCAGTAGGTTCTCCTGGTGCTGTCTGAAGCTGTGATGGTAGTACATGGACAACTGGAAAACATAAGACAGGCATTGAGATGAGATCGGGCCTATTTGTAAATCCTAGAGATTGTGACAGTGAGTTATGATTGTGAGCCGTAAATAGCCTATATGATGATAGTGTAGGTAGGCTTTATGTCCCAAATGACACCATGTCCCCTATGTAGTGCACTACTTTTGACCAGGACCCATAAGGGGAGAGAAGGAACCATAAATGGAATAAATAGAGTGCCATTTGTGACAAAAACATGTAACCACATTGGTAATGCATTGCTAATAGATTTAGGCCACTTAATGTGTTTGATCAATTAGGCCATACCTTTGAGGTGGGGGTAGCTGAGGAGAGCTTTTGAAAACCGTAGAGGATCAGTTGTTGGTCGAATCCTGCCATGGTGACACATGGGAGAGTAGGTTGGAATCCTGTTCGCTGCAACACCTCCTTGGTGAACCGTTCCTCATCGAGAAGCATGTAAATGCCATTCTTGTCCCATGTGGCCGACTTGAACAAGTCCGAATCCACTATTTTCCACAACCTCGTAGGGAAATCTTGATTGAAGAAGGAATTGCTCAGTTTCACTATTTCTTCGTGGTCAAGGCGAGGCCTCTTCCGATATTTGAGCATCTGTCGAGCGTTTTCCTCCAGAAGGTAGCTAAGATCTACGTCAGTGCCAATCGCGGAAGTCTCAGCTTCAACATCTCGTACCCTCGTACTGTTGTGCCGTTTGTGAACCGTTAGGTCTATGCCCAACACTCTTGGAGATGCACTCATGCTGCTGTCACTATTTAGCTGTTGCGATTGTTCCACTAAATTATTCGTGGCCATATTTTTGGCAAGCAAGCCGAAAAGTTATATATTGCTCCACAGGTACTTCTCAATAACAGAAATCACGATTGCTGTCGTCATTAATTTTAAATGTAGCACTTGTTTTTATGGACATCATAGAAGCTCAATGGCAACGAGGTGACATCATAATGCGCTTTAAACCAAGTTGAATTCGCGCGCGCAAACAATCCAAACGACAGTCAAAGGCTCGAAAAAAAAATCTGATTAGTCTCCACTCAGCATATCCGAGTGGCTCCCTCAGCGCGCTTTAAAACAACCAATGTAAGTGGACAGCGGTTTATTGAATGGTTGATTCAAAGAAACAGAACGAAACTCCCGCCCTACCACAATAAAGAAAAAACACACACACAAAAATATTGTTGGACCAGTATTTATGTTTAGAATAGCTTCGGAGTTCTTTGGCGTCTATGATTTTACTTTTACGTATGACTCGCGTCTCACTGTGACTCGATGCTAAATGTTTTGTGTGTTGGCATTGGTTACTAAAAAAGTTCTCATTGTGACGTTTTTATTATGTATGAAGCATGCAGCTTTCAAGTGAATTCCATCCATCAATCATTCTTTATCAACCTGCAAGGCGCACAGACAAAAATTTTCATGAGCAAAGAGTAACGGATTTTCCCCACTACCGTGCCCTCATACATACAACTAGAAGATGACGAGCAGGAGATCAGCGCGAATATATCGACGCGGTCTCCCCCAGTGTCTCCCTCCGCGTCCCCTGTAGAGGAGTCGGGGGACGAGAACTTCTCCGCGGAGCGTCCATGCTTCAAAGAGCGGGCAGACACGATCCTCAAGCTCACCCCGGTTGCCAAGGCTGTCAAGAGGCTTCGTCTGGACCAGGGAAATGTGAGAATATGTTGTGTTTATTTGCTGTCTGTATGCTGAATGCTTTTATTGTTCACCTTGCCTGGGGACTGGATATATAAGCTATTTCGTTAACACCTTCCTATTATTGAGTTGCACTCAGAACAGACTCAATTCGTCAGGGCATGGACTCTACAAAGTGTCAAAAGCGTTCCACAGGGATGCTGGCCCGTGTTGACTCCAATGCTTCCCGCAGTTGTGTCAAGTTGGCTGGATGTCCATCCTTTGGGTGGTGAACCATTCTTGATACACACGTAAAACTGTTGAGCGTGAAAACCCCAGCAGCATTGCAGTTCTTGACACACTCAAAGCAGTGTACCTAGCACCTACTACCATACCCCGTTCAAAGGCACTTCAATCTTTTGTCTTGCCCAGTCACCCTCTGAATGTCACACATAAACAATCCATGTCTCAAAGGTCTCAAGGTTTAAAAATCCTTCTTTAACCCGTCTCCTCCCCTTCATCTACACTGATTGAAGTGGATTTAACAAGCTGACAATAAGGGATCATAGCTTTCACCTGGATTCACCTGGTCAGTCTATGTCACGGAAAGAGCATGTGTTCCTAATGTTTTGCAAACTCAGTTCAGTACTTTTGACGATAATATGTTGCCATTTGGGGCGCAGCCTTGGCTAAAGTAGGCCTACAATGCAAAACATATTTTTGAAAGATTTAGCCATGTTTCAGTTGTACATGGTCCCTGTCAAACCAATTTAATTTATACAAATTCCTTTCAGGGACAGAACCTGCCACTGCAACCCACCAGGCCGATCGGGGAGACTCTGTGCCACTGCCACCCTGCCCTGCCGTGGCTTCCCTGGGAAACTCTGGATGCGGGTGGAGACCGACCTGATGAAATCAGAGCGGGAGGTGAGGGAGAGATAAAGAGGGATGGATGGATGGATGGATGGAGAGATAAAGAGAGAGGGATGGATGGATGGATAAGAGAGAAAGAGAAAGGAGAGAAAATTCATTGTATATACAAGTGCCAGCAAAAACCTGTATGTTGCCATCGACAAGGAGATCTCCTTAAGGAGATTCTGGAGATGGCTCCCCCATAGCTGTTTATCAACAAGAGAATGCGCGGTATCTACTGACAGTTTAGCCTGTATGGACAGGACAGTTTAGCCTGTATGGACAGTTTAGCCTGTATGGACAGTTTAGCCTGTATGGACAGCTTAGCCTGTATGGACAGCTTAGCCTGTATGGACAGTTTAGCCTGTATGGACAGCTTAGCCTGTATGGACAGCTTAGCCTGTATGGACAGTTTAGCCTGTATGGACAGCTTAGCCTGTATGGACAGTTTAGCCTGTATGGACAGCTTAGCCTGTATGGACAGTTTAGCCTGTATGGACAGTTTAGCCTGTATGGACAGTTTAGCCTGTATGGACAGTTTAGCCTGTATGGACAGTTTAGCCTGTATGGACAGTTTAGCCTGTATGGACAGTTTAGCCTGTGTGGACAGTTTAGCCTGTATGGACAGTTTAGCCTGTATGGACAGTTTAGCCTGTATGGACAGTTTAGCCTGTGTGGACAGTTTAGCCTGTATGGACAGGTTAGCCTGTATGATTTCGATAAGATGTATGGTTCGGTAAGATGTACGGTTCCCGTGATTGTGGGGAACGTGTTGATCGAGAACAACGCCACAAGCGGCCCAGTAAGCCCTGCTTGGGACGGCGCTCAGAGCGTAAGCAAGGTAATTCATACGCACACATTTTTATTTGTGGAAAAGAAGATTCCCACCGGGCACCAACGTGAAATAGACGTTGAATTGACTGACGTCTGTGCCCAGTGGGTTGTTGAGTTCATGTTTAGCTACAGTATAATGGAATGTTAAAAACGACACCCTAATAATCAAATGAATCAGTATGTCCCAAATGGCACCCTATACCCAATATAGTGCACTACTTTTGACCAGTCCAGTCAAAATTAAAGTACTATAAAGGTGATTGGGATCTTTATATAAGATCAGACATAAGATCTGATCATCCTTAGCAAATAACTTCTGTGCTTTGTGAGATCGTAATACTGAGTGTCCTCCCCCACCCCCTCCCGTCTTTCGCAATGTCTTTGTGTCCCTTTCAGTACAGACCTTCTCTCCGTTCTCTCTCCCCCTCTTCTAGCTTGTCTCTTTCCTCAATCGTTACTTCCAGCGGAGCTGCGTTGAGCTTCTCTCACTGGCAACGCGTCGTATTGCAGCGAAGCACTATGAGCTGTCTGTACCAGCCATCAGAACCACCACCACTACCCCCTGGACCAGCTACGGACCATCCAGCTACGATGCCCCGAAGTCGGCCTCAGCCTCTACCCCCCTCTCTCCCATCCACCACCACCACCTACTGAGCCAATGGATCCAGTGGAGATACCCCAGCGAACAACACCCTCTCCCCAGGCTTGGGTGACCATTGCCAGGCTAGTGAGACTGGAGTGGCCTCTATGATGGATGCCAGCACCATGACTTCCACAATCTGTTTTGAGTCCAAGCCTACCACCATTGCCACAATCGCTTCCACCATGGGGGGGGGCTGTCGTCCGGTTTGCCCACGTTTGGTGAGGATTCCCGGGCGCAGCTCTGGCTGTCGATGGCCTCCCCCTGGATGTCTCGCTTCAAGCCGCTCTACAGAAAGTCTATGATGGCCCTCTCAGCACAGCAACACAAAAGAGCCGACATACCTTCCTTTCCCTCCTCTTCCTCCTCCTTCGCTCTCGTTCTCACTCCACTTCAGCCTTGCGCTAAGTGTGGCTACATCCAGGGGGCTACAGCCCACAATCTCCACCGCTGGCCCAAAGACGGGAGACTAGGCCAGGGACGCTACCACCTTCATCGCTTATCCCGCATATACTCTCACAAAGATACATAGGCACATCTAGATTGATAAATGAAGATACCCTGCATTATATGTGGCTGTTTCTCTCTTTGTCCATACATTGTTCACATTATACTGCATCTACCAGCTGCAGTATTATGGCTGCATCTCTCTATTCTATTCCTTGTGTGGACACTACTTTTAACCAGAGCCCTATAGACCCTGTTTAAAAGTACTATGCTTGTATTCGTTTAGACTGCACTTTGTTTGCCAACAGGGGGCAGTAGAATCATACCATCACACACACACACACACACACACACACACACACACACACACACACACACACACACACACACACACACACACACACACACACACACACACACACACACACACACACTATTACATTACAACAGCCACTTGTATAAGTGTTTATGTTGTGTGAGTTTAGGGTTGCGTCCCAAATGGCACCCTATTCGCCATATAGTGCACTACTTTTAACCAGGAACAATAGGGCCCTTGTCAAAAATGTTATATAAATTCAAGTCATTATATAGGGCTTCACAAACACACACACAAATACACACACACACACACACACACACACACACACACACAAACAGGTCTGAGTCTGGAGATGAGCTAATGTTGAAAACCACAGGTACACAAACAGAGCCTTGTAGTCTGAGGGTAAAGTGCTTAACCACAACCTCTCTCTCTCTCTCTCTCTCTCTCTCTCTCTCTCTCTCTCTCTCTCTCTCTCTCTCTCTCTCTCTCTCTCTCTCTCTCCCTCCCTCTCTCTCAAAGAACAGGACAAAGGACAACGTTTTTCCAGACAGATCAATAACTGTGTGTATCTGTGTGTGTGGGTGGTCCCACAGGACAAAAGAGAGACGTAGAGGAGCCAAACCAAGCACATTAAGTGTGTGGCCATCTTGTAAGCTATGTCTCTGTCCATACTGGTCTCATACACTAGACTTGACATAGTAAACGTAAATCCGGGACACCCAAATTAATATGATATGTTAAGTTTGGTACGGTTAAATAAGACAGAAGGTTACTTAAGGCAAAAACGAAAGTAGGGTGGTTGATCATTTTAGCTAATTAGCTACTTAGCGACTGCTTACTACTTTTTAGCTACATTGCAACTACTTAGCATGTTAGCTAACCCTAACCTTAACCCTTTAACCTACTTCCTAACCGTAATGTAAGCCAGCTAGCAAACATTAGCCACCTAGCCACCCCCTTAGACGCAACAAATTGGAATTCGTAACATGTTGTACGTTTTTCAAATTGGTAACATATTGTATGAATGGCAATTCACTGACATGAATACTGATATGAAATGATTGATGGACATCCACAAATTAATACGTACCATACGAAACGTAACATTTGATACTAAATGGCGTGATCTCAGATTTACATACAGAATAATACGAAATGCTCTGAGACCATGTTGCTCTGTCTGCTGTATCTCATTTGGGTGATAACAAGCAGTGTCTGTAATATTGATTTTTAGAGGGCAGACGGGGGAGGAGTGTGTGTGGTTAGAGAGAGGAGGGAGAGGCAGAGTGATAGAGAGAAAGGAAGGGAGGGATAGTATGCAAGAGAGACAGGGCCAGATAGAGATTAAGAAGGAGAGAATGAGACAGAGAGAGGGAGAGGAAGGGTAGGAGAGAAAGATGGTCTTTCTTCTATCAACAGATAATGAAGTGTGTTAAAAGAAGAATGTGTGTGTGCCTGGCACCATTTGACTCTGGAAGTGAGGGAAGGAGAGAGAGAGAGAGAGAGAGAGAGCTGTTAAAGAGAGGCTTTGTGTGGTGAGAGCAGGGTTGGGGAGTAAATTATTACATGTAATCAGTTACATGTAATCTTATTACAAAAAAAGGAACTGTAATCGGTTAAAGTTAGTTCACGTTAATGTTTGTGAGAAAATATACATCATGACACCTTTCAATTACATTCAATTCAGCATTGGAAAAAAAGTGCACGTTTAAGTTTGTTCCACGTGAGCGAGTCTGACCAGAAGTCAGAGATCACTATGATGACACACCACATTCGTTTGATGGATTTTGGTTGTCTTCTTCTAATTCCTCTTATGGGGAAAGTAATCCAAAAGTAATCTGATTACGTTACTGAGTTTGGCTAATCCAAACGTTACATTACGGATTACAATTTTGGACTGGTAACTAGTAACTGTAAAGGATTACATTTAGAATGTAACTTACCCAACCCTGGATGAGAGTAGGATGGACAAGAGCAGAGAGACTAGAGAGAGTCAAAGATAAGTATTGAGGTACAGTATATAGAGAGAGGGAAACTGTCAGGGAGAAAAGGAAGGTAGAGCTGGGGATATTATTAAAAGGAAGGCGGGAGAAGGGAAGGAGAAATTGTGTGTGTGAGAGGTAGAAAGAGAGAGGGGGAGTGTAGAGGCAGTGTGTTTAGGCATAGGGGTTGAGAGATAAAAAGAGAGAGATAAAGACAGAGTGAGAGACAGAAACTGAAAGAACATACAAAGAAAGCAGCACATATCAAAGGTGGAAATTATTATATGTAATCAGTTACATGTAATCTGATTACAAGTAGTCCAAGAAGTAATCATCTAGTTTTTCAAAGTATCTGTAATCTAATTACAACGTTTTTGCTGGTAACATAACCGATTAGTTGTTTTTGTTTGTAATCAGATTATATGTAATAAGATCTCCAACTCTCTAACTCCCCAAGTACCATCTCTTGTCTATCCTCCTTCTTTCCTCCTTTTCCCTTTCTCTTTTGTAATTCATACCCTCCCTTACACCTTCTTTGTCTCCTTCCCTCTATTTATATGTTTTCCCTCTCTCTAGTCAGCTACTAGTTACAAACAGGAAGTGTTTTTTACGAGAACATGCCCCTGGCTCCCTTTCTATTTCTTTTCTAGTTTCAGCAGTGGCGGACTGTGTGTGTGGTGCTGACAGAGGGGTTTTCTCCTTCTCTGCTGGCGCCCCCCTCCTACACACACACACACACACACACACACACACACACACACACACACACACACACACACACACACACACACACACACACACACACACACACACACACACACACACACACACACACACACACACACACAGCACCCTTCCTTTTATATCTTTGTTATATTCTGGTTGCCTGGCAGCATATTTCCTTTCTTCCTACCACACGCTCATTAATTACTCTCTCTCTCTTGTTTCTCTTCTGGGTCTCTCTCTCTTGTTTCTCTTCTGGGTCTCTCTCTCTTGTTTCTCTTCTGGGTCTCTCTCTCTTGTTTCTCTTCTGGGTCTCTCTCTCTTGTTTCTCTTCTGGGTCTCTCTCTCTTGTTTCTCTTCTGGGTCTCTCTCTCTTGTTTCTCTTTTGGGTCTCTCTCTCTTGTTTCTCTTCTGGGTCTCTCTCTCTTGTTTCTCTTCTGGGTCTCTCTCTCGTGCTCTCTCTTTCTCCTTCCCTCTTTCTCTCTCTCCACTCCCTGTATTCCTCGTCCCTCCCTTCTGGACTGCATGGGCAAACGCGAGTTGTTATGGACGACACAGTGTGACTCTCTGACAGCTGGAGAGAGTAAGAGCGCCTTGTTTCTTGCTCCAGTGTAATTCAGTGATGGCCAGTGTACTACCACAACTTGTACCCCCCCCCAACCATTATTAGTTTAACTTCCTCTTTAAATTGCCTATTGAATGATGATCTGTGATAATGGGCTATAGTGGTTTAATGGGGTTGTGACTTGTAGGGACAATAGTTGCACTATTGAATCTATGTGTGCAGTGAGAGAATGTGAATTAAGGCATAAAGGCCACTTGGTTGTAGGTTGTGACTGGGCAACAGTGACAGCATTGAACTGTGTGTAGAGAATACCAAGCCAGTGTCATTGGAGCACTAAAGCCACTAGGGGGCATTGTGATTTTATGATTTTTAGCTGTTGAAGAAGCAGCAGCTGTTCTGTGTTTGGTTTGGACCTCAGGAAGAACACGACAAAATACAGAACACTTATGGCCAAGTATTTATAATACAGAACACTAATGGACATTCTATCACAGAGTTAAACGTGTGGCTGTTGAGGCTGGTTACAAGCTGTAACCAGCCTCAAAGATATATGAGACAAGCTTTCTAATCGATGACAATGAGATGATTTGTGTTTGCAATATGTTTGCTTGTATGATGGCTACACATAGCCTGGGTGTCAGTATTGTTTCTGCTCTCTTGCCAACTCTTTATGGAATTCCCATGCTAGACAATGCCAATGGAGAAGGCAAAAGAAACAGATCTGGGGCCAGGCTAGGATCAAATGGTATTGTGTTTTGATGATATGGGTTTATTCGACTTGACTTGTTTTACATTTAACACGTTCCTCGTGGGAATGGGATAATTGTAGTAGGAGCTGAACACATGCAGACAATCATCCTGGGATTACAACAACTGTTGAGATTATCTAGTCAAATAAACTGTTGTCACTTTAACTCTCAATCCTAATCTGTTGGTTTGGTTACAGAGACAGATTATAACTAAATGGAATTAGAATTGGGTCATTATGGCAGAATAAAATTGGGTCATACTTAACATTGGAGTGTGATTTTCTCTATTGTAAAATAATGTGTGTGTGTGTGTGTGGGTGTGTGGGATGTAACCTCTGTTTAACAACATTTCACACCTCTAACCTCTTGAAATAAATATGGCACACACACACCGTCTTCCACCTTACACACACACACACCATCTTCCACCTTACACAAACACACAGTCTTCCACCTTACACACAAACACACACACACACACAGTCCCCTCTTCCTTCCTGTCCCGGTGGCACAATGTGGCTTCTCTCTAAAGAATGCCAACAATGTCCCGAATGAGCATGGGGGCACACACACACACACACACACACACACACACACACACACACACACACACACACACACACACACACACACACACACACACACACACACACACACACACACACAGCGTAGGAAAACAGTTAGGTAGGTCATCTGTTACATCACAGCTTCCCCTCTCTCCTCCCAACAACATTCCCCTCACTTCCCACCTTGTTCCTAAAAACAACCTCTCTGCCTAACTTCCACACCCGCCCACTTTTTTCCGAAAAACACCCTCTCTGCCTAACTTCAACACCCGTACACTTTGTTCCGAAAAACACCCTCTCTGCCTAACTTCCACACCCGCCCACTTTGTTCCTAAAAACAACCTCTCTGCCTAACTTCCACACCCGTACACTTTGTTCCTAAAAACACCCTCTCTGCCTAACTTCCACACCCGCCCACTTTGTTCCTAAAAACAACCTCTCTGCCTAACTTCCACACCCGTACACTTTGTTCCTAAAAACACCCTCTCTGCCTAACTTCCACAACCGTACACTTTGTTCCTAAAAACAACCTCTCTGCCTAACTTCCACACCCGTACACTTTGTTCCGAAAAACACCCTCTCTGCCTAACTTCCACACCCGCCCACTTTGTTCCTAAAAACAACCTCTCTGCCTAACTTCCACACCCGCCCACTTTGTTCCTAAAAACACCCTCTCTGCCTAACTTCCACACCCGCCCACTTTGTTCCTAAAAACAACCTCTCTGCCTAACTTCCACACCCGCCCACTTTGTTCCTAAAAACACCCTCTCTGCCTAACTTCCACACCTGTACACTTTGTTCCTAAAAACACCCTCTCTGCCTAACTTCCACACCTGTACACTTTGTTCCTAAAAACACCCTCTCTGCCTAACTTCCACACCCGCCCACTTTGTTCCTAAAAACAACCTCTCTGCCTAACTTCCACATCTGTACACTTTTTTCCTAAAAACACCCTTTCCTCCCCCTCTGTCCCATATAAACCTGTACCACTTCCTGCCTTCCTTCCCTCCATCGTCACTGGATGAGGTCTCTATGCCAGACGTCACTAGGAGAGTTAATGTCACCCAGCGAGAGGTGGGCGTGACGCCCAGTGATGTTGGTGGAAACATGATGGACATTCTTTTCTTTACTCCCTCTCTCTCTCCCCCCTCTAACTCTGTCTTTGTCATTTCTCTCTCTCTCTCTGTCTCTGTCTCTGTCTCTCTCCTCTAACTCTCTCTCTCTCTCTCTCAAAATTAAATTCAAAGGGCTTTATTGGCATGGGAAACATATATGTTTGCATTGCCAAAGCAAGTGACATAGATCATAAGCAAAAGTGAAATTAACAAAGACAAATGAACAGTAAACGTTACACTCACAAAAGTGGAATAGAGACATTTCAAATGTCATATTATGTCTCTACACAGTGTTGTAACGACGTGCAAACAGTTAAAGTACCAAAGTGACCATAAATCAACGTAAATATGTGCCTCTCTTTATCCGTTCGGTCAACTAAGGAATGTCCCTAGTGTAATTATCTCCAGCGTGACCATGGTACTGCCGACAGCCACTTTGATTGCAACAGGGCCTGTATTCAAAAAGTGTTTCAGAGGAGGAGTGCTGATCTAGAATCAGATCCCTCCGATTCCCATGTCATCTTTTCCATTCTGATCTATCATTAAGGCACAATCAGAATCAGATATATTTCTATTTTTCTTCAGTGAGACAATGCCCTATTTCCTCTAAAATGTCATTGCTAGTCTAGGCATTTTACAGTTCATAGACCTAGCCAGACTAGTCAAATCTTTTTATTTGAGCCCTTTTTCTCCCCAATTTTGTGATATCCAATTGGTAGTTACAGTCTTGTCCCATCGCTGCAACTCCCATACCGACTCAGGAGAGGCGAAGGTTGAGAGCCATGCATCCCCCTGAAACACGACCCTGTAAAGCCGCACTGCTTCTTGACACAATGCCCGCTGAACCCGGGAAGCCAACCTCCGCCTCTCCGGAGTCCATAAGGGTAGCGATGGGACAAGACTGTATGCACAAGTCAGCGTGCATGCGCCCGGCCTGCCACAAGGAGTTGCTAGAGAGCGATGGGACAAGGACATCCTGGCTGGCTAAACCCTCCCCGAACCCAGACAACGCTGGGCCAATTGTGCCCCGCCTCATGGGTCTCCCAGTCGCGGCCGGCAGCAACACAGCCCGGGATCGAACCCGAGTCTGCGATGCAGTGCCTAAGACCGATCAGTCAATATTAACCCCTATCTGAGGTTTGATCTGAAGAAAAAAACGAGCCATAGTGTTTGATGTCTGTGATATGGGATTTCCTTGTAGGTTTTAGTTGAGTAAAATATTTTTCTTCCTCCGACTCGCCCCCAACTCCTCCTCTTCTCCTCCTTCTCCTTCCTTCTATTCCAACCCTCTTCGCCCTGTTTCTCCACGTGCTCTCCCTTTCCGCCTTCCCTTCCTCATCCTCCTCCATCTTTTCTGGTTGGTGTTCAATTTCACAGTTGGGGGAGCAGGGAATGAGGGGCGGAAGGTCAGCATGTGTGTGTTTTTGGGGGGAGGCTCATAATTGTGTCTTTCTGCTGATTTCATAGAAACAGAACGTAGTGTTGAAGGCATAGACCCTAATGGTTCTCTCTCTCTCTCTCTTTCTCTCTTTGTTCCCCTCTTCCACTCTTCTGCTTGCATTTAAGGTTTTTGAAATTCCGACTTTTGCACAATAACTGTAAATGTTGGTTATCATGGTTATTATTTATTTGATGAGTGTTTTGTCCGTCCCTGTTGAATATGATTCAGGTTCTCTCTCTTCATGACTCCCGGTGCTCACACAGTGAAGCAATAGCAGGCTTCATAACAACCCAGTCATTAAACCATTAGGATAATGTGTGTGTGAAGTGTATGTGTGCGTGTGTAAACCATTAGGCTACAGCTAAACTACTTCCTAGCGTTACTCTTTTATTGCTGCAGAATCCTCGACAGACACACACACAGACAGACCTCTTACTAAGAACAGGCAGCAAACTGATTGGGTGGCTTCTAGAGCCAGCAATAGGCACTTTACTGTCAAGGCACAAGGCAAGACCCAGATGCAGACACAGGAGGCAGATGGTTGGAGTCTTACAATGTTTATTAATCCAATAGGGTAAGGCAAGAGAATGGTCGGGGACAGGCAAAAAGGTCCAAACCAGATCAGAGTCCAATAGGTACCAAAGGGCAGGCGGAATCAAGGTCAGGGCAGGCGGGAAAGTAGTCCAGAGTCAGGAAGGGGTTAAAACCAGGAAGACTAACAAAAACAGAATAGCAAAAGGAGTACGGGGGAAAACCACGCTGGTTGACTTGACTAAACATACAAGACGAACTGGCACAGAGAGACAGGAAACACAGGGATACATACACTGGGGAAAATAAGCCACACCTGGAGGGGGTGGAGACAATCACAGGAACAGGTGAAACAGATCAGGGCGTGACACTTTACTATTTCTAGGCAGTGGAATTCCTTTAGCTTCCTTCCATGCCTGTGGACACACACTCTCCTTCAGGCTTTGGTTGAAGATAGAGCAAATGGGGTGGCAATACAGTCTCAATAGTTTACCATCAAGGTTGTCTGTACCTGGCGGCCTGTCATTATTGATGGGTAACAGTCGTTTTTCCACCTCTCCCACACTAACTTGACCAAATTCAAAACAGCAATCCTCTTTCGTTATTAGATATTTTATACAAAAAAATGTGATTACAAATTCACTGTTCAATGTTGTCATTTCACTTCTGAGTAGTGGTGGAAAAAGTACACAACTATCATTCTTGAGTAAAAGTAAAGATCGCTTAATAGAAAAAGTCACCCAGTAAAACTCTACTTGAGTAAAATTATAAAAGTATTTGGTTTAAATATACTTAAGTATCATAGGTGAAAGTATACATTAGTTCAAATTTCTTATGTTAACCAAACCAGATGGCATCCTTTTCTTGTTTGTTTAATTTACAGAAAGCCACGGGCACACTCCAACATTCAGACAATTTACAAACAAAGCATGTGTGTTTAGTGAGTTTGCCAGATAAGAGGTGTCAAGGAAAATGTATGGAGTTAAAAAGTACAATATTTTCTTCAGGAATGTAGTGAAGTA
Organism: Oncorhynchus keta; assembly: GCF_023373465.1. NCBI lineage: Eukaryota > Metazoa > Chordata > Actinopteri > Salmoniformes > Salmonidae > Oncorhynchus > Oncorhynchus keta. The sequence goes on along the minus strand of NC_068433.1, from coordinate 32,213,876 downwards.
AAAGTAAAAGTAGTCAAAAATATAAATAGTAAAGTACAGATACCCCAAAAAACGACTTAAGTAGTACTTTAAAGTGTTTTTTTTACTTAAGTACTTTACACCACTGCTTCTGAGTTACTGTCTCCTTACTCTGGGCTCAGGAACTAGGACCTTATCAGGTCAAGAGGGTTGTGACTAGATGGAGTACAGCTATGACTGGAAGTGACTTTTCATAGCAGGTTAGGAGAGCATTTCAGCAAACCCTAACCCTTTTCCTAACCTAGTTATCCTATCCTTCTATGTTAATTCTCCTAAAATGTTGCACAAATTCTCCTAACCTGCTACATGGATTTACCTTACCTGCTACGTAAGTTCCCCTAACCTGTTACATGAATTATCCTAACATGCTACATGAATTATCCTAACCTGCTACATGAATTATCCTAACCTGCTACATGAATTATCCTAACCTGCTACATTTATTATCCTAACCTGTTACATGAATTATCCTAACCTGCTACATGAATTATCCTAACCTGCTACATGAATTATCCTAACCTGCTACATGAATCATCCTAACCTGCTACATGAATTATCCTAACCTGCTACATGAATTATCCTAACCTGCTACATGAATTATCCTAACCTGCTACATGAATTATCCTAACCTGCTACATGAATTATCCTAACCTGCTACATGAATTATCCTAACCTGCTACATGAATCATCCTAACCTGCTACATGAATTATCCTGACTTGCTACATGAATTATCCTAACCTGCTACATGAATTATCCTAACCTGCTACATGAATTATCCTAACCTGCTACATGAATTATCCTAACCTGCTACATGAATTATCCTAACCTGCTACATGAATTATCCTAACCTGCTACATGAATTATCCTAACCTGCTACATGAATTATCCTAACCTGCTACATTAATTATCCTGACTTGCTACATGAATTATCCTACATTTACATTACATTTAAGTCATTTAGCAGACGCTCTTATCCAGAGCGACTTACAAATTGGTGCATACACCTTAAGACATCCAGTGGAACAGCCACTTTACAATAGTGCATCTAAATCTTTTAGGGGGGTGAGAAGGATTACTTACCCTATCCTAGGTATTCCTTGAAGAGGTGGGGTTTCAGGTGTCTCCGGAAGGTGGTGATTGACTCCGCTGTCCTGGCGTCGTGAGGGAGTTTGTTCCACCATTGGGGGCCAGAGCAGCGAACAGTTTTGACTGGGCTGAGCGGGAACTGTACTTCCTCAGTGGTAGGGAGGCGAGCAGGCCAGAGGTGGATGAACGCAGTGCCCTTGTTTGGGTGTAGGGCCTGATCAGAGCCTGGAGGTACTGAGGTGCCGTTCCCCTCACAGCTCCGTAGGCAAGCACCATGGTCTTGTAGCGGATGCGAGCTTCAACTGGAAGCCAGTGGAGAGAGCGGAGGAGCGGGGTGACGTGAGAGAACTTGGGAAGGTTGAACACCAGACGGGCTGCGGCGTTCTGGATGAGTTGTAGGGGTTTAATGGCACAGGCAGGGAGCCCAGCCAACAGCGAGTTGCAGTAATCAAGACGGGAGATGACAAGTGCCTGGATTAGGACCTGCGCCGCTTCCTGTGTGAGGCAGGGTCGTACTCTGCGGATGTTGTAGAGCATGAACCTACAGGAACGGGACACCGCCTTGATGTTAGTTGAGAACGACAGGGTGTTGTCCAGGATCACGCCAAGGTTCTTAGCGCTCTGGGAGGAGGACACAATGGAGTTGTCAACCGTGATGGCGAGATCATGGAACGGGCAGTCCTTCCCCGGGAGGAAGAGGAGCTCCGTCTTGCTGAGGTTCAGCTTGAGGTGGTGATCCGTCATCCACACTGATATGTCTGCCAGACATGCAGAGATGCGATTCGCCACCTGGTCATCAGAAGGGGGAAAGGAGAAGATTAATTGTGTGTCGTCTGCATAGCAATGATAGGAGAGACCATGTGAGGTTATGACAGAGCCAAGTGACTTGGTGTATAGCGAGAATAAGAGAGGGCCTAGAACAGAGCCCTGGGGGACACCAGTGGTGAGAGCGCGTGGTGAGGAGACAGATTCTCGCCACGCCACCTGGTAGGAGCGACCTGTCAGGTAGGACGCAATCCAAGCGTGGGCCGCGCCGGAGATGCCCAACTCGGAGAGGGTGGAGAGGAGGATCTGATGGTTCACAGTATCGAAGGCAGCCAATAGGTCTAGAAGGATGAGAGCAGAGGAGAGAGAGTTAGCTTTAGCAGTGCGGAGCGCCTCCGTGATACAGAGAAGAGCAGTCTCAGTTGAATGACTAGTCTTGAAACCTGACTGATTTGGATCAAGAAGGTCATTCTGAGAGAGATAGCGGTAGAGCTGGCCAAGGACGGCACGCTCAAGAGTTTTGGAGAGAAAAGAGAGAAGGGATACTGGTCTGTAGTTGTTGACGTCGGAGGGATCGAGTGTAGGTTTTTTCAGAAGGGGTGCAACTCTCGCTCTCTTGAAGACGGAAGGGACGTAGCCAGCGGTCAGGGATGAGTTGATGAGCGAGGTGAGGTAAGGGAGAAGGTCTCCGGAAATGGTCTGGAGAAGAGAGGAGGGGATAGGGTCAAGCGGGCAGGTTGTTGGGCGGCCGGCCGTCACAAGACGCGAGATTTCATCTGGAGAGAGAGGGGAGAAAGAGGTCAGAGCATAGGGTAGGGCAGTGTGAGCAGAACCAGCGGTGTCGTTTGACTTAGCAAACGAGGATCGGATGTCGTCGACCTTCTTTTCAAAATGGTTGACGAAGTCATCTGCAGAGAGGGAGGAGGGGGGATTCAGGAGGGAGGAGAAGGTGGCAAAGAGCTTCCTAGGGTTAGAGGCAGATGCTTGGAATTTAGAATGGTAGAAAGTGGCTTTAGCAGCAGAGACAGAGGAGGAAAATGTAGAAAGGAGGGAGTGAAAGGATGCCAGGTCCGCAGGGAGGCGAGTTTTCCTCCATTTCCGCTCGGCTGCCCGGAGCCCTGTTCTGTGAGCTCGCAATGAGTCGTCGAGCCACGGAGCGGGAGGGAGGACCGAGCCGGCCTGGAGGATAGGGGACATAGAGAGTCAAAGGATGCAGAAAGGGAGGAGAGGAGGGTTGAGGAGGCAGAATCAGGAGATAGGTTGGAGAAGGTTTGAGCAGAGGGAAGAGATGATAGGATGGAAGAGGAGAGAGTAGCGGGGAGAGAGAGCGAAGGTTGGGACGGCGCGATACCATCCGAGTAGGGGCAGTGTGGGAAGTGTTGGATGAGAGCGAGAGGGAAAAGGATACAAGGTAGTGGTCGGAGGCTTGGAGGGGAGTTGCAATGAGGTTAGTGGAAGAACAGCATCTAGTAAAGATGAGGTCAAGCGTATTGCCTGCCTTGTGAGTAGGGGGAAGGTGAGAGGGTGAGGTCAAAAGAGGAGAGGAGTGGAAAGAAGGAGGCAGAGAGGAATGAGTCAAAGGTAGACGTGGGGAGGTTAAAGTCGCCCAGAACTGTGAGAGGTGAGCCGTCCTCAGGAAAGGAGCTTATCAAGGCATCAAGCTCATTGATGAACTCTCCAAGGGAACCTGGAGGGCGATAAATGATAAGGATGTTAAGCTTGAAAGGGCTGGTAACTGTGACAGCATGAAATTCAAAGGAGGCGATAGACAGATGGGTAAGGGGAGAAAGAGAGAAAGACCACTTGGGAGAGATGAGGATCCCGGTGCCACCACCCCGCTGACCAGAAGCTCTCGGGGTGTGTGAGAACACGTGGGCGGACGAGGAGAGAGCAGTAGGAGTAGCAGTGTTATCTGTGGTGATCCATGTTTCCGTCAGTGCCAAGAAGTCGAGGGACTGGAGGGAGGCATAGGCTGAGATGAACTCTGCCTTGTTGGCCGCAGATCGGCAGTTCCAGAGGCTACCGGAGACCTGGAACTCCACGTGGGTCGTACGCGCTGGGACCACCAGATGAGGGTGGCCGCGGCCACGCGGTGTGGAGCGTTTGTATGGTCTGTGCAGAGAGGAGAGAACAGGGATAGACAGACACATAGTTGACAGGCTACAGAAGAGGCTACGCTAATGCAAGGAGATTGGAATGACAAGTGGACTACACGTCTCGAATGTTCAGAAAGTTAAGCTTACGTAGCAAGAATCTTAGTGACTAAAATGATTAAAATGATACAGTACTGCTGAAGTAGGCTAGCTGGCAGTAGCTGCGTTGTTGACACTACACTAATCAAGTCGTTCCGTTGAGTGTAATAGTTTCTACAGTGCTACTAATCGGGGGCTAGCTGGCTAGCTAGCAGTGTTGTTTACGTTACGTTGCGTTAAAAGAACGACAATAGCTGGCTAGCTAACCTAGAAAATCGCTCTAGACTACACAATTATCTTTGATACAAGGACGGCTATGTAGCTAGCTATGTAGCTAGCTACGATCAAACAAATCAAACCGTTGTACTGTAATGAAATGAAATGAAGATGTGATACTACCTGTGAATGCGACCGGGTTGTTGAATACTATACAGTAGACGTTGGCTAACCTAACCTGCTACATGAATTATCCTAACCTGCTACATGAATTATCCTAACCTGCTACATTAATTATCCTAACCTGCTACATTAATTATCCTGACTTGCTACATGAATTATCCTAACCTGCTACATGAATTATCCTAACCTGCTACATGAATTATCCTAACCTGCTACTAAAAAGTACATTCTGTTCGTAGCTATATTCCACCCAGTCAGAACTGGTCAAGGGGTTATTGTGTGAAAGAAGTCATCATGCCAATATTCAATGGCTTTACATTTGCTTGAAATATGTTAATAGCACACTTTATGGAAATTATTATTTGTGCAGCAGGCCTTTTGTAGGTCAAAGCTGAGAGATTTGTAAGCTCAATTTCCACAACCAGTAAAGTACTGAATATGTACTCTGTTAAGAAGTGTAGAAGTCTGTCTAACACCGTCCTCTTCCTCCCTCCTTCCTCTATTCCCCCGTTCTCTCTGTTCAGCAGTTCTCACTCTCACTCTGCTCCTACACACGCACAAACACACACACACACACACACACACACACACACACACACACACACACACACACACACACACACACACACACACACACACACACACACACACACACACACACACACACACACACACACACACACCTCTCTGTTGGATGTCTGGAGGGTGTGACAGTGTTATGCATCACTCAGTGGGGATGCCGAGAGAAGGATGAAGGAGAGTGGGAGAGAGAGAGAGAGAGGGAGGGAGTAGGAGAAAGAGACGCAGAAAATATTCTGCAGAATATTTAACCATTTTGTCTTTAATTGCTCCTTCTTTCTCTTCCTGTTGTACCCTCTGTCTCTCTTTCTCTAATTCCCTCCCTCTCTCTCCTTCTCCCTCTCTCTTTGCATCACATTAGTCAGAGGCTGTCAGAGTCTGGGCAGTGTGTGTGTGTGTGTCTCAGGTCCACCAGCTGAGCACAGCCGATTTTACTGACCGGTCCCTCACCCCCAGAGCTTCCTGGAGTGAGCTCACCCTATATACACACACACACACACACACACACACACACACACACACACACACACACACACACACACACACACACACACACACACACACACACACACACACACACACACACACACACACACACACACACACACACACACACACACACACACACACACTCAATGCCACACTGCATATGGTCCAGACTAAACAGACATGGACGTCAGACAAGCAAAACAATGAGGTCAATCACTCCAATAATTACACATCTTTCTTTTTTTTCCATCCATGAAATAAAAGTTACAAACCCCACTTTCTTTCTGTCTTTCGCTCCCTCCATCCCCCTCTCTCTCCCTCTGTAGTCAGTCAGTACCCTTCTGCCTCTCTCGACCTACTTTTCTACTGCTTCTCTACCTTCTCTCTCTCTCTCTCTCTCTCTCTCTCTCTCTCTCTCTCTATCTCTCTCTCTCTCTCTCTCTCTCTCTCTCTCTCTCGCTGTCTGTCTCTCTCTCTGTCTCTCTCTCTGTCTCACTCGCTGTCTCTCTCTCCCCCCCTCCCATGCGTGTGTGTGTGTGTCCTGGAGTTGGGCAGATTCTGTGTCACCTAGAGAGGGGAATCAGACCAGGTTTCAAGCCACAGCCTGTGTGTGTGTGTGGTTTACGGTTATAGTGCAATAAATGTCTGTGCCACTGTTTGTCCTGCCATTTTCCTTTGTTGACGAACAGAGGGGGGAGAGGGAACGACAGACATACAGAGGGAGAGGGAGAGAGGGAACGACAGACATACAGAGGGAGAGGGAGAGAGGGAACGACAGACATACAGAGACAGAGGGAACGACAGACATACAGAGACAGGGAGAGAGAGGGAACGACAGACATACAGAGACAGAGGGAGAGAGGGAACGACAGACATACAGAGACAGAGGGAGAGAGGGAACGACAGACATACAGAGACAGAGGGAGAGAGGGAACGACAGACATACAGAGACAGAGGGAGAGAGGGAACGACAGACATACAGAGACAGAGGGAGAGAGGGAACGACAGACATACAGAGACAGAGGGAGAGAGGGAACGACAGAGACAGAGGGAGAGAGGGAACGACAGACATACAGAGACAGAGGGAGAGAGGGAACGACAGACATACAGAGACAGAGGGAGAGAGGGAACGACAGACATACAGAGACAGAGGGAGAGAGGGAACAACAGACATACAGAGACAGAGGGAGAGAGGGAACGACAGACATACAGAGACAGAGGGAGAGAGGGAACGACAGACATACAGAGACAGAGGGAGAGAGGGAACGACAGACATACAGAGACAGAGGGAGAGAGGGAACGACAGACATACAGAGACAGAGGGAGAGAGGGAACGACAGACATACAGAGGGAGAGAGGGAACGACAGACATACAGAGACAGAGGGAGAGAGGGAACAACAGACATACAGAGACAGAGGGAGAGAGGGAACGACAGACATACAGAGACAGGGGGAGAGAGGGAACGACAGACATACAGAGACAGAGGGAAAGAGGGAACGACAGACATACAGAGACAGAGGGAGAGAGGGAACGACAGACATACAGAGACAGAGGGAGAGAGGGAACGACAGACATACAGAGACAGAGGGAGAGAGGGAACGACAGACATACAGAGACAGAGGGAGAGAGGGAACGACAGACATACAGAGACAGAGGGAGAGAGGGAACGACAGACATACAGAGACAGAGGGAAAGAGGGAACGACAGACATACAGAGACAGAGGGAGAGAGGGAACGACAGACATACAGAGACAGAGGGAGAGAGGGAACGACAGACATACAGAGACAGAGGGAGAGAGGGAACGACAGACATACAGAGACAGAGGGAGAGAGGGACAGACATACAGAGACAGGGAACGACAGACATACAGAGACAGAGGGAGAGAGGGAACGACAGACATACAGAGACAGAGGGAGAGAGGGAACGACAGACATACAGAGACAGAGGGAGAGAGGGAACGACAGACATACAGAGACAGAGGGAGAGAGGGAACGACAGACATACAGAGACAGAGGGAGAGAGGGAACGACAGACATACAGAGACAGAGGGAGAGAGGGAACGACAGACATACAGAGACAGAGGGAGAGAGGGAACGACAGACATACAGAGACAGGGGGAGAGAGGGAACGACAGACATACAGAGACAGAGGGAGAGAGGGAACGACAGACATACAGAGACAGAGGGAGAGAGGGAACGACAGACATACAGAGACAGGGGGAGAGAGGGAACGACAGACATACAGAGACAGAGGGAGAGAGGGAACGACAGACATACAGAGACAGAGGGAGAGAGGGAACGACAGACATACAGAGACAGGGGGAGAGAGGGAACGACAGACATACAGAGACAGGGGGAGAGAGGGAACGACAGACATACAGAGACAGAGGGAGAGAGGGAACGACAGACATACAGAGACAGGGGGAGAGAGGGAACGACAGACATACAGAGACAGGGGGAGAGAGGGAACGACAGACATACAGAGACAGAGGGAGAGAGGGAGATAGAGAGAAGCAGTGAGTCTGCCAGGAAGGCCAGACATGGAATTTTTGTGACTTCATGTTAATCATTAACACAGTGTTCCCTCCGCAGGCTGCCAAACTAACACGGAAGACCTTCACAAGGCCCTTTTCTCCCTTTCTCTATTTCTCTTTCTCTCCATCTTTCATACACACACGCAAGCCTGTTTGACAGCGTCTTTCCTTTTGCCTCCCCTCTCACACCCCTTTATCTGTTTCTCTCTCACTTTCGCTCCGTCTACCCTTCTCTCTCCCTAGACCCAGAGATAGCAACAGATCGGTGGTCACGGGAAACGATATGTCATCTGTTTAACAACCTCTCCTCCCCATCACCCCTCTCTCCCTTCTCCCTCCTTCCACTGCCCCTCCTCCCCCCTAAGGTCAGACAGGCGCTCTCTTCCTTGGCATCACTATGGTTTCACGCACCCGTTGCCCCCGACGACGCCCCAGACAACAGGTCCCCAAAAACATAATTAACGGCGCGGAGAGCTCTCTAAATAAGAAAGAAAACAGGAGGGAGGGAGAGAAGGGGAGAAGAAAGGAGGTGCCAGTTCTGTGTGTGTGTGTGTGTGTGTGTGTGTGTGTGTGTGTGTGTGTGTGTCACATTTTCTTTTTAAATAATTGCCATGCACTGGGCACAAACTCTTGATGCTCAGAGCCGGCGCTCCCTGGTTCGACCAATGTGCCACTACAGTTCACAATGCTCTGGCGAGCTGTTAGAATGCTTGATGATAGTTGATGGAAAAAACGCACTGTTTTTAATTGTTTTCTTTTAAGCCTTCCCCAAACCATAACCTTAACCACTCGGAATTAATGCCCACACTGTTTACCTTTATAGAGATTTTGGGGGTTTTAACACTGTAAACACGTGGAATTTCGAAGAGAAACTATGAGATCTTGTTTCAGTGTGTGTGCGCGTGTGTATGTATAGAGCAAAGCCAAGTCTTTCTGTTGGCGTAACAATAGTGAACGCTCTCCTCTCCTGCCCCTCTCCTCTGTGTGAATGTGTGTGTGCGTGTGCATGTGCATGTGCGTGTGTGTGTGCGTGTGTCCTCTCCTGCCCGTCTCCTCTGTGTGTGTGTGTGTGTGTGTGTGTGTGTGTGTGTGTGTGTGTGTGTGTGTGTGTGTGTGTGTGTGTGTGTGTGTGTGTGTGTGTGTGTGTGTGTGTGTGTGTGTGTGTGCGCTCATGTGTGTGTGTGTGTGTGTGTGTGTGTGTGTGCGCTCATGTGTGTGTGTGTGTGTGTGTCTGTGTGTGTGTGTGTGTATGTGTGCGTGTGTGTATGTGCTCGTGTGTGTGTGTGTGTGTGTGTGTGTGTGTGTGTGTGTGTGTGTGTGTGTGTGTGTGTGTGTGTGTGTATGTGCTCGTGTGTGTGTGTGTGTGTGTGTGTGTGTGTGTGTGTGTGTGTGTGTGTGTGTGTGTGTGTGTGTGTGTGTGTGTGTGTGTGTGTGTATGCGGGCGTGCGTGCGTGTCCTCTCCTGCCCGTCTCCTCTCCACAGATTAGGGTTTTTAGAAAGTCCCCGCACCCACACGGCTTCAGACCGCCTCACATCCCCGACCCCAATAAACAGCCCGTTGTGAGACGAGACGAGGGCAGCAAGTTTATTCACATTCAGATCATATTATATACTTACTCATAACAAGCCCATTGTAACACATTCCTTATCTAAAATACATACACTTTGCCCTTCGTGTTTGTGCTGTAACATTAGGCCTATATAACATTCACTAAAGTTCTATCAATACTGATAGATATATGAGCATAGTAACTCGGAGCCTTAATGTGAAAACAACCAGTGGAGTAAAAAGTACCCAATTGTTATACTTAAGTAAAAGTCAAGATACCTTAAATAGAAAATGACTCAAGTAAACGTGATAGTCACCCAGTGAAATACTACTTGAGTAAAAGTCTAAAAGTATTTGGTTTTAAATATGCTTAGGTATCAAAAGTGAATATCATTGCTAAAACGTACTTAAGTATCAAGAGTGAAAGTATAAATCATTTCAAATTCCTTATATTAAGAAAACCATATGGCACTATTCTTGTTTTTTTTTATTTACAGGCAGTGGCAGACTCCATCACTCAGACAAACAAAGCATTTGTGTTTAGTGAGTCCGCCAGATCAGAGGCAGTAGAGACGACCAGGGATGTTCTCTTGATAAGTGCGTGAATTGGACCATTTTCCTGTCCTGCTAAGCATTCAAAATGTAAGTCATTTTGGGTGTCAGGCAAAATGTGTGGAGTAAAGAGTACATTATCTTCTTTAGGAATGTAGTGAAGTAAAAGTAAAAGTTGTCAAAAAGATAAATAATAAAGTTTAAAAAATACTTAAGTAGTACTTTAAAGTATTTTTACTTAAGTACTTTACACCACTGAAAATAACTTGTGTTAAGAAAAACACTTTAGTTTGGAGTTTATCTTAATTAGACCAGTTGCTCTTGTTGTTCTGTAAACGTTCAGTACAGTTCTGTCCAGTAGGACTAGAACACTCTCACTTTGCTTATTAAGTTTTATCTATATGTTATAACAGTGTCATAATAAAGTTTATTACAGATGACTTGAGTCATCTACAGATGATGGCCTTGATTAGGCATAGGACCATATACACTGGTTGTAGTAGTTACGCTGAACACAGGAGGACGTGATTGGCTAGAAGAAGCTCCTGGTTTTTTGAGAATATTTTTTAAATTTAACCTGAATTTACTAGGCTACAAGTCAGATAACTAAAGTCAGTTAATAACAAATTCTTATTTACAATGACGGCCTACACCAGCCAAACCTGGACGGCGCTGGGCCAATTGTGCACCGCCCTATGGGACTCCCAATCACAGCCAGCTGTGATACAGCCTGGAATTGAACCAGTGTGTCTGTAGTTTCGTTCTCAAGCACTGAGATGCAGTGACTTAGTCCGCTGCGCCACTCAGGAGCCCAAGCTTTCTGGGTTCTCTAGGGTTAGAATTCCCTATAGGTCTGTGGATAAGGGCAACTAGTCCTAACCATGGATTAAAAAAATAAAAAAATAATGTAATGTTTGTGTTTTTAACTGTCTAGGCTGCACCTACTTCATACTCTTCCTGGTAGGAGTGACATCACAAGATACAATTGTAGCTACTTGTTTTGACTGTTTGAACACACCTACTCATTCCCAGGGCTTTCTTGATTTTCACTATTTTCAACATTGTATTATAATAGTGAAGACATCAAAACTATGAAATAACACATATGGAATCATGTAGTAACCGAAAAAGTGTGAAAGAAATCAAAATATATTTTATGTTTGAGATTCTGAATACTTTGCCACCCTTTGCCTTGATGACAGCTGTGCACCCTCTTGGCATTCGCTCAACCAGCTTCATAAGGTAGTCACCTGGAATGGATTTCAATTAACAAGGGGGGCCTTGTTAAAAGTTCAATAATGACATTTCTATCCTACTTATTTACGCGTTTGAGCCAATCAGTTGTGTTGTGACAAGGTAGGGTTGGTATAAGAAGATAACCCTATTTGGTCAAAAGTTCATATTATGGAAAGAACAGCTCAAATAAGCAAAGAGAAACGACAGTCCAGCATTACTTTAAGACATGAAGGTCAGTCAATCCGGAATATTTAAAAAACTTTGAAAGTTTCTTCAAGGCAGTTGCAAAAACCATCAAGCGCTATGATGAAACTGGCTCTCATGAGGACTGTAGTCCTCAAACGTCCTTATTTGATCTCAAACAAGGACGTGCCACAACGAGGTTCTAGCTCCAGCCTGTTTATTAACCTAACCCTCGCATGGCCTACATAGGTACGGATACCCCCAAGGGACATCCTACTACATCTTCCCCTCTCCCATGAACAAGAACTCAACATGCATAACCACTGAAGCATAACTGAAATGCAATTTGGAAACCAGTATTATTCTCTAACATGCTACTTCCCATCCTAAAACAGTATGAAAGCATTACATCACACAGTATGAACATTAACTTAGGTACAGTCTCTTTTTGCTGGGTATGGTTCCCCAGCAGTATGTTTTCTCTTCACGTAACATAGTCTTTCAGCCACTCTGGTGGCTTCACATCCCTTTTTGGGCGTGCTTGTGGCTCTGTGAGCATTCTCTCTCCTTCACCCTCTTTTTGTGCATTTCCTGTGGCCTCAGTCTGTGTGGCTGGTAGACCTGGAAGAGCTCAGAGGTGTGTTTTGTCCTTCCATACCTCTGAGCCTGTGTCCACCACATAGGAGCGTGGGGCTTCCGCTTTCCTCAGCACTATTGCTGGTGTCTTTAAGTTTGTAATCCACACACGTTGACCTTCGGTCAGCTCTGGCCTCTCCTTAGCACGGTGTCTCTGATTTAAAGTCTCCAGTTTGCGTTTGTTTCAGACGTTTGTCCCTCTCAGCGAAGACCTTCCTGTTAGGCCATCGGGGTTTAAGCTGAGCCGGGCGAGACAGCAAGCTGAGCCGGCGAGACAGGCAATGGGGAACGCAGCCTTCTGCCCATCAGGAGCACGGCAGGCGACGGCCCATGATGCAGTGGTGTAACTCTGCAAGCTAACAGAGCCCTGTATGGATCCTTGTTCTTTTTCAGCAGTCCCTTGACTGTTTTCACAGCTCTCTCTGCCTCACCATTACTCTGTGCATGGTAGGGGCTACTGGTCACATGTATGAAGTCATGTTCTGCGGCAAAAGCAGAAAAGGAGCTCGCAGAGAATTGGGGAGCGTCATCTGTAACCAGGACCTCAGTCCTTTCATGAGAAGGTCTCCATTACAGTGGAAGTCACTTTGGTGCACCTCTGCAATCTGCTGCAGTTTGGTCTGAGATGCAGGTAGACTGTCCCTTATTGCATTAATGGACACCTGTACCTCACCCTCTAGACATTGCTCCTCCTCTGATAATGGACGTTTAATTGGGGCCCTGGCGAGTTAATCTGCTGTGACCAGTGCCTTCCCTGGCACATACACCATCTTGTAGGTGAACCTCAGTAATCTGAGGCAGAAGCGCAGAACTCTGGGAGGCAAGTCGTCCAGTGCTTTTGTCCCTAACAGAACCAACAGTGGTTTGCGATCAGTCTCTGCTGTAAACTGCAGGCCAATACGGTATTGGCTGAGCCTTTCACATGCCCATGTGATAGCCAACGCCTCCTTCTCCACTTGAGCATATCTTTGCTCTGTGTCGGATAAGCTTCGGGAGATGTATGCTATTGGACGCCACTCCATGTTGTCCTGCATCTGTGTGAGGACCGCCCCTAGCCCAAAGGATGATGCATCTGTGTGAGGACCGCCCCTAGCCCAAAGGATGATGCATCTGTGTGAGGACCGCCCCTAGCCCAAAGGATGATGCATCTGTGTGAGGACCGCCCCTAGCCCAAAGGATGATGCATCTGTGTGAGGACCGCCCCTAGCCCAAAGGATGATGCATATGTGTGAGGACCGCCCCTAGCCCAAAGGATGATGCATCTGTGTGAGGACCGCCCCTAGCCCAAAGGATAATGCATCTGTGTGAGGACCGCCCCTAGCCCAAAGGATGATGCATCTGTGTGAGGACCGCCCCTAGCCCAAAGGATGATGCATCCGCTGATACTTTTGTCTTAGCGTGGGGACGGTACTGGGCCTGCACTCTCTGTGAGGCCAGATCTCCTTTGATTTTGTCAAACGCTACCTGTTGCATGTGACCCCATGACCAGTCTGTGGCTAGTAAGTCTCTCAGAGGTTTGGTTGTATCTGAGAACTGTGGGAGGAACTTACCCACATATGTGGCCATGCCTAAGAAGGTCCTGACTTCAGCCACATTCTGGGGTCTGGGCATATCCGTGATGGCGCCGATCTTCTCGGGGCCCGGCTCTATTCCAGCTGCACTGATTTTGTGTCCCAAGAACAAGACCTCTTGATTGTGCAAAAGTGCATTTTTCATTGAGTGTCAGGCCAGTCTCCTGGAGTCGGGTCAGAACTGCTGTGAGCCTTACATCATGTTCTGCTCTGTCCCTTACATCATGTTCTGCTCTGTCCCTTACATCATGTTCTGCTCTGTCCCTTACATCATGTTCTGCTCTGTCCCTTACATCATGTTCTGCTCTGTCCCTTACATCATGTTCTGCTCTGTCCCTTACATCATGTTCTGCTCTGTCCCTTACATCATGTTCTGCTCTGTCCCTTACATCATGTTCTGCTCTGTCTCTTCCGCACACGAGCACATCGTCCGCGTGGACTATGCCGCCACTCAGCCCATCCAACAGCTGGGACATGCGTCTTTGGAAATGCTCAGGACCGGAAGCGATTCCAAATGGCAAAACATTAAAACAGTAATGGCCAAACGGTGTTATAAACGTTGTGAGCTCCCTACTCTCTGATGACAGCGGTATCTGCCAGAAACCTGAGCGGGCATCCAGCTTTGTGAAGACTTGTGAGCCATCCAACTGAGCCAGTGACTGCTCCACTGATGGTAAGATGTGTCTCTCTCTGCAGAGTGCCTCATTCAATTCAGTCATGTCCACACAGATCCTTATGTCTCCATTGGCTTTTGGGACCACCACCATCCCTGCACACCAGTCTGTGGGACTCTCTGTTTTAGACACCGCCCCAATTTCTTCCATCCTCCCCAACTCTTCCTTTACTCTGGCCAATAAAGGGATAGGCACCTGGCGGGGGGTGGTAAGGGCGTAGGGGACATCACCCTCTTTCAGGCGGATTTTGTAGTCACCTTCTATCCTTCCTAGACCAGAAAACACTTTTGGGAATTTCTTTTTGAAAACCTCACCTGGGTCCTCCAGTTCGCTCACTCTCTCAATGAGTTGCGATGCTTCAATTGCTGGCAGCCCCAGCAACGGTCTGGCTAGAGAGTCAGTGACGAAGACAGGCTGGATGGCACTTTGGTCTTTACTCTCCAGTTTAATCACCAAGTGCCCTACCACTGGTAAAATGTTATTACTGGGCCAGTTTTTTGGTTGTAGAGATCAAAGGGCCATCTTTGCTATAGCTATACAGCCTAGTTGGGATAGCTGTCACTGCTGCCCCAGTGTCTAGTTTAAATGACACAACCTCCCCATTGAGTTTAATGTCTGAATGACAGCCAGCGTTGTTTCCCTTTATACTTCTCCCAGAAAGATGCTGTCCTGCTGTACCTCCTCTGAAGCATCATGCATTCGACAGACAGCTGAAAGGTGTCCTCTCCTGTGACATTTCCTGCATTCCGCATCCTTTGCAGGGCAATCTTTCCATCTGTGGAAAGGGGATTTCCCACATTTGCGACAAACACTTGAACTAGCTACTGGTGCCGTCTGTGGTTGTTTTCTCCACGTCTGTCTTTGTTCTGTGTTCCCCTCCATTGTTTTAGCTCTGTATGAAAATGCATGTATTTCCTCACTCTCTTCGTTCTGCAAGGAGCTGCTGTCGCGCAGCATCGTCTGCTGTCTTTTTACAGTCTCACTCTGCCTAACCTGGTTTACAGCTTTGGACAAGGTAAGCTGGGAATCCAACTGTAACTTTTCAGAAAGTGATGTTTCTTATTCCGACTACAATCCGATCTCGGATCAGCTCTTCCCTGAGCACGCCAGACTGACAATGTTCTGCTAGTTTGTGAACAGCTGTGATAAAACTGTCGGTGGTTTCACCCTGCTCCTGTTTGCGCATATTAATCAAATCAAATCAAAATCAAATAAAATGTATTTATATAGCCCTTCGTACATCAGCTGATATCTCAAAGTGCTGTACAGAAACCCAGCCTAAAACCCCAGACAGCAAGCAATGCAGGTGTAGAAGCACGGTGGCAAGGAAAAACTCCCTAGAAAGGCCAAAACCTAGGAAGAAACCTAGAGAGTAACCAGGCTATGTGGGGTGGCCAGTCCTCTTCTGGCTGTGCCGGGTGGAGATTATAACAGAACATGGCCAACATGTTCAAATGTTCATAAATGACCAGCATGGTCAAATAATAATAAGGCAGAACAGTTGAAACTGGAGCAGCAGCACAGCCAGGTGGACTGGGGACAGCAAGGAGTCATCATGGCAGGTGGTCCTAGGGCTCAGGTCCTCCGAGAGAGAGAAAGAAAGAGAGAATTAGAGAGAGCACACTTAAATTCACACAGGACACCGAATAGGACAGGAGAAGTACTCCAGATATAACAAACTGACCCTAAACTACTGCAGCATAAATACTGGAGGCTGAGACAGGAGGGGTCAGGAGATGCTGAGGACACCCCCGGACAGGGCCAAACAGGAAGGATATAACCCCACCCACTTTGCCAAAGCACAGCCCCCACACCACTAGAGGGATATCTTCAACCACCAACGTATAGCCCACAAAGATCTCCGCCACGGCACAACCCAAGGGGAGGCGCCAACCCAAACAGGAAGATCAGATCAGTGACTCAACCCACTCAAGTGACGCACCCCTCCAAGGGACGGTATGAAAGAGCCCCAGTAAGCCAGTGACTCAGCCCATGTAATAGGGTTAGAGGCAGAGAATCCCAGTGGAAAGAGGGGAACCGGCCAGGCAGAGACAGCAAGGGCGGTTCGTTGCTCCAGAGCCTGGGCCAGACTACACTCAATCATATGACCCACTGAAGAGATGAGTCTTCAGTAAAGACTTAAAGGTTGAGACAGAGTTTGCGTCTCTTACATGGGTAGGCAGACCATTCCATAAAAATAGAGCTCTATAGGAGAAAGCCCTGCCGCTTAGAAATTCTAGGGACAATTAGGAGGCCTGCGTCTTGTGACCGTAGCATACGTATAGGTATGTACGGCAGGACCAAATCAGAGAGATAGGTAGGAGCAAGCCCATGTAATGCTTTGTAGGTTAACAGTAAAACCTTGAAATCAGCCCTTGCCTTGACAGGAAGCCATTGTAGGGAGGCTAGCACTGGAGTAATATGGATTCTAGCAGCCGTATTTACCACTAACTGAAGTTTATTTAGTGCTTTATCCGGCTAGCCGGAAAGTAGAGCATTGCAGTAGTCTAACCTAGAAGTGACAAAAGCATGGATACATTTTTCTGCATCATTTTTGGACAGAACGTTTCTGATTTTTGCAATGTTACGTAGATGGAAAAAAAGCTGTCCTTGAAATGGTCTTGATATGTTCTTCAAAAGAGAGATCGGGGTACCGAGTAACGCCAAGGTCCTTCACAGTTTTATTTGAGACAACTGTACAACCATTAAGATTAATTGTCAGATTCAATAGAAGATCTCTTTGTTTCTTGGGACCTAGAACAAGCATCTCTGTTTTGTCTGAGTTTAAAAGTAGAAAGTTTGCAGCCATCCACTTCCTTATGTCTGAAACATATGCTTCTAGCGAGGGCAATTTTGGGGCTTCACCATGTTTCATTGAAATGTACAGCTGTGTGTCATCCGCATAGCAGTGAAAGTTAACATAATGTTTTCGAATGACATCCCCAAGAGGTAAAATATATAGTGAAAACAATAGTGGTCCTAAAATGGAACCTTGAGGAACACCGAAATGTATTACTGCCACTTTTAGTGAGTTTGGTACACATCCGGTGGATAGAGAGCCGTTTATTATGTTCAACATAGGAGGGCCAAGCACAGGAAGCAGCTATTTCAGTAGTTTAGTTGGAATAGGGTCCAGTATGCAGCTTGAAGGTTTAGAGGCCATGATTATTTTCATCATTGTGTCAAGAGATATAGTACTAAAACACTTGAGCGTCTCTCTTGATCCTAGGTCCTGGCAGAGTTGTGCAGACTCAGGACAACTGAGCTTTGAAGGAATACGCAGATTTAAGGAGGAGTCCGTAATTTGCTTTCTAATAATCATGATCTTTTCCTCAAAGAAGTTCATGAATTTATCACTGCTGAGGTGAAAGCCATCCTCTCTTGGGGAAGGGTAAGGGCTCTTCGGTACTGCACGGTACTGTCCTTCCAAGCTAGTCGGAAGACTTCCAGTTTCTGCCATTTCCGTTCCAATTTTCTGGAAGCTTGCTTCAGAGCTCGGGTATTTTCTGTGTACCAGAGAGCTAGTTTCTTATGAGAAATGTTTTTAGTTTTTAGGGGTGCAACTGCATCTAGGGTATTACGCAAGGTTAAATTGAGTTCCTCAGTTAGATGGTTAACTGATTTTTGTCCTCTGGCATCCTTGGGTAGACCGAGGGAATCTGGAAGGACATCAAGGAATCTTTGTGTTGTCTGTGAATTTATAGCACGACTTTTGATGTTCCTTGGTTGGGGTCTGAGCAGATTATTTGTTGCAATTGCAAACATAATAAAATGGTCCAGGATTATGAGGAAAATTCAGATCCACAACATTTATTCCATGGGACAAAACTAGGTCCAGAGTATGACTGTGACAGTGAGTGTCCAGAGACATGTTGGACAAAACCCACTAAGTCGATGATGGCTCCGAAAGCCTTTTGGAGTGGGTCTGTGGACTTTTCCATGTGAATATTAAAGTCACCAAAGATTAGAATATTATCTGCTATGACTACAAGGTCCGATAGGAATTCAGGGAACTCAATGAGGAACGCTGTATATGGCCCAGGAGGCCTGTAAACAGTAGCTATAAAAAGTGATTGAGTAGGCTGCATAGATTTCATGACTAGAAGCTCAAAAGACGAAAACATCATTTTTTTTTTGTAAATTGAAATTTGCTATCGTAATTGTTAGCAACACCTCCGCCTTTGCGGGATGCACGGGGGATATGGTCACTAGTGTAGCCAGGAGGTGAGGCCTCATTTAACACAGTAAATTCATCAGACCTAAGCCATGTTTCAGTCAGGCCAATCACATCAAGATTATGATCAGTGATTCGTTCATTGACTATAATTGCCTTTGAAGTAAGGGATCTAACATTAAGTAGCCCTGTTTTGAGATGTGAGGTATCATGATCTCTTTCAATAATGACAGGAATGGAGGTGGTCTTTATCCTAGTGAGATTGCTAAGGCGAACACCGGCATGTTTAGTTTTGCCCAACCTAGGTCGAGGCACAGACACGGTCTCAATGGTGATAGCTGAGCTGACTACACTGACTGTGCTAGTGGCAGACTCCACTATGCTGGCAGGCTGGCTAACAGCCTGCTGCCTGGCCTGCACCCTATTTCATTGTGGAGCTAGAGGAGTTAGAGCCCTGTCTATGTTGGTCGATAAGATTAAACCTAGCTCTCTCAAAAATAATGTTGTCTCCCTACAAAATGTGTTTCAAAACAGTCTTTAAGGGCACTTCAACGTTGAAGCATTTAATATATATCCTCTGCTTCATCACCCATAGAGCAGATCAGAGTATTAACTTGAAATGCCTCATTTTTCACGTTTAAGCCTGATGCTACCCTGTACCTTTCAAAGCGCCTGATCCATATCGGCCAGTTTTGAATGTCCATACAAACAAAATTCTCCGGGGGACTAATGCGAAATCCGTCAGCACGAGCCACTGGCCTGTCCGTGTTTGCGCCAGAGCCCGTTGAACTTGGAGTCGCAAACCCTGAAATCCACACCAGCTTCTTCCTCTTGCAACATGTTGCTTAGCAGTAAGTCCTTGCTCGTCAGCTAGCACAATAATGATATGCGCTGTTTTATCTCCAACACTGTGCCCTCCCTGCTTTGAAACAGCCTGAATGTATGATTTACTTGGTACGTCCTTCACGTTTATGTGAATTTTAAAACCACTTCTGATACCATGTAGTATGATCTAAAATAAGGACGCGCGACAACGAGGTTCTAGCTCCAGCCTGTTTATTAACCTAACCCTCGCATATCCTACATAGGTACGGATACCCCCAAGGGACATCCTACTACAAGGACCGCCACAGGAATGGAAGACCCAGAGTTACCTCTGCTGCAGAGGATAAGTTCGTTAGAGTTACCAGCCAAAGAAACAGACACATTTCAACATCAACTGTTCAGAGGAGACTGTGTTAATCAGGCCTTCATGGGTGAATTGCTGCAAATAAACCACTATTAAAGGACACCAATAAGAAGAAGAGACATGCTTGGGCCAAGAAACACGAGCAATGGACATTAGACCAGTGGAAATCTGTCCTTTGGTCTGATGAGTCCAAATCTGAGATTTTTGTTTCCATCCGCCGTGTCTTTGTGAGACGCATAGTTGGTGAACGGATGATCTCCGCATGTGTGGTTCCCACCGTGAAGCATGGAGGAGGAGGTGTGATGATGGTGCTTTGCTGGTTACACTGTCTGTGATTTATTTAGAATTCAAGGCACACTTAACCAGCATGGCTACCACAGCATTCTGCAGTGATACGCCTTACCATCTGGTTTGCACTTAGTGGGACTATCATTTGATTTTCAACAGGACAACGACCCAACACACCTCCAGGCTGTGTAAGGGCTATTTGACCAATAAGGAGAGTGATGGAGTGCTGCATCAGATGACCTGCCCTCCACAATCACCTGACCTCAACCCCTTGAGATGGTTTGGGATGAGTCAAACCGCAGAGTGAAGGAAAAGCAGCCAACAAGGGCTCAGCATACTGTATGTGGGAAGTCCTTCAAGACTTGGAAGACTTGGAAAAGCATTCCAGGTGAAGTTGGTTGAGAGAATGCCAAGAGTGTGCAAAGCTGTCATCAAGGCAAAGGGTGGCTACTTTGAAGAATCTTAAACATAAAATATATTTTGATTTGTTTAACACTATTTTGGTTACTACATGATTCAATATGTGTTATTTCATTGTTTTGATGTCTTCACTATTATTCTACAATGTAGAAAATAGTCAAAATAAAGAAAAATCATTGAATGAGTAGGTGTGTCCAAACCTTTGACTGGTACTGTATATATGTATATATACTGTATATCCAATACAGAAATGTAATAATTTTCAACGTTCAGAATTTCTCTGTTTTTTACCTCCCTCTCGCCCCCCTCCTCTCTCTCTCAATTCAATTCAATTCAAGGGGCTTTATTGGCATGGGAAACACATTAACATTGCCAAAGCAAGTGAAGTAGATCATCTTTCTCTCTTTCTCTCTCTTCCTCCCTCTTTCTCTCTCTTCCTCCCTCTATCTACCGCTCCCCCTCTCTCTTTCTATCTCTTGCCTCCCTCCCTCCTTTCTCTCTCTCTCTCTCTCTCTCCTTCTGTCTCTCTGTCTGGCACTAAGAATTTCTTGACAAATCTTGCGTTGCAGTGATGTTATGACGCCTGTGGTGTAGCTGGGGTCGCACCCTGTCTCCTAACCACAAACACGCACGCAGACACACACCCTTATGTCTGACCTCCCGTCTTTCAAATACTCTGCGTGATTTGAGAGAATCAACATATTTTTAAAGACACCCAGACATTCCATCTCTTTCTCTCTTTCTCGCACTCTCTCTCTCTCTATCACTCTGTCTGTCTGTCTCTCACTCTTTCTCTGTTTCTTGCCCATCCTTTTCCCTCCACCCTCTCTCTTGCTTGTCTATATATCTATATCATATTTCTCTCTCTCTCTCTCTCTTACACACACCAGTGTCTGTCTAGGTCATTTATTGGGCAACTGGAGCCAGACAGAGAGACAGAGACAGACAGACAGAGAGAGAGAGGTGTGTGTGGGGGGGTAGTTAGAGAATGAGTGTGTGTGTGTAACCCGATGAGCGTGTGTGTGGAGGAGTAGCAGGGAGTGTCTGAACACACTACTGGGCAAAGGCCCACACACACACACAGTACAGACTAGTGATGTGCGTGTTGACTCATAACCAGCAGGCCCCGCGGCGGGTTTAGGGTAAATAAATATTGTTTGGATCAAGGGCGTATGGATGGTGGGTTGAATAAAGAGAAAACAATACCTTAAAAAATGCTTAATGGCCGAGATCCTTTTAGCACTTACATTCGGATAGCCACGCTTTCGTCGCCCTCATGCTGGTGCTAGCAAGTGAGCATGCAGACTAGGTAGTGCTAGGTATCAAAGTCAAGCCAATGTGGGCTGGAAATGACAGTGAGCTTTTGATTGGTCAATAGTGACACAACGTCTCAAAGGTATTTGCATAATGTTCAGCTTTCCCCCAACTTTGGTCCCACATTCATTCTATCGATTTAATGACATTATTCTGGCAAGCAAGGGTTCATTTAGTCTTCTCGTGCAACGTATAATAACAACTAGCCTACGTTATCAATATGTCTCAAAATTCGAAGCAGAAACATATCTAAACCCGTCAAAAGAAAAGTCCTCTTCCCCTGTCATAAAAACGTTCCGCCATCTCTGACTGTAGCCTACAGCACATTTTCTTATGTTAGCAGGTTAGGGTTGGATGCAGACCTCAGATTTTCACTTTACCACATATAGTCGGGCAAATGCGGATTGGTTATTAGCAATTGTGGGCGGGATTCCGGGGTGAACGAACGGCTGACCCGCGCACCACGGACACGCTCTTGTGTGTCGGCCTTGCAGCATGTTGGCATTGAGGAACATTCGACGCAGCAACTTGAAATGTCCTCACTTTCTGCCCTTATTATGATGCCAAAAGATTCAAAAGATATGTAAGCAAATAACTTCAGCATCTCCTCTCTCTTGTTGCTACAAGCCACGACACGCTGGAGTTTAGTGGTAGGAGGCAAGTAAAGAGCTCTCAGAAACAAACAATTATGTCATCGAGACAAGAAGAACATTACAGATAGAGTTCAATGGACTCAGTGTGTCAATGTTAGCTTATGGAGTGTATACACATGTATAGTAAGTGGTGGATTGAGTATGAGCAAGTGTGTTTATAGACACACGATTTAAGAGAGGGAGATTTAAGGGAGAGAGAGGGACAGAGGGCAGGGGTGGAGAGAGAGAGAGAGAGACAGAGAAGAGAGAGCGCGGTCATTCGACACAGAGAGAGAGAGAGAGAGCATTAAAAAAACAGAGGAACAGAGGGTAGGAAGACACTGAAAGAGAAAGAGAGAGAAATAGAGATTGAAAGAGAGAGAGAGAGATCATTAGACACTGAAAGAGAGAGGGAGGAGAGAGAGAGAGAGGACTCAGTGTAACCTAACCCATTGAGGCTCCAGGTGCAGAGGGTTGATCAGTGCGTTTGGGCTGGCATTTCCCCCCTCTACCCCCCCGCCCCCTCCCGGCTTTACAGCTCTCCTAAATGGCACCCTATTCGTTATATAGCGCACTACTTTTGACCAGGGCCCATAGGGCTCTGGTCAAAAATAGTGCACTGTGTAGGGAATTGGTTGCCATTTGGGATGCTCCCTACTCTTCTACCCCCCCCGCCCCCCATCCTGGGCATACTGAGAGCCTGTCTTTGTATAGCTGCCAGGAGTGCTACCGCAGAGTGCCAGCAAACACACATACAA
Organism: Oncorhynchus keta; assembly: GCF_023373465.1. Classification (NCBI taxonomy): domain Eukaryota; kingdom Metazoa; phylum Chordata; class Actinopteri; order Salmoniformes; family Salmonidae; genus Oncorhynchus; species Oncorhynchus keta. Next base: position 32,190,636 of record NC_068433.1, on the reverse strand, counting down.
ACGAGCATTGCACGCACGCACACACACACAAAGAGACACAGACACACAAATGCAGTGCACGCACGTGAGCGACACACACACACACACACACACACTCGTCCTCGAGACACTCCTTACCTACCAGCTTTCGCAGTCTCACCTCAGAATGAGACGTTCAGCCATGTTTGCCAAACGTCACATGTCGAAGTTGTTCTGCTCCTGTACCTCTTCCAACCTTTTTCCCTGCTCTTCATCCCAGTAACGCTCCTTCTCATCCCTCCTTTTCCTCACCCCTCTTCCTCACTCTTCAGTGTATGGAGGTTGGGTAAGGTAGCCTGTACTGTACAATGCTGAGGGGGTGTTTGTCTGTGGCTTGGATCAGACTTCAGAGTCGGAGTGCCAAACTAACAGAGGAGAACTTATCCCTCTCTCTATCACTTTTTTCCCCCCACTCTCTTTCTTTCTTGTTCACTCACTACCTCTTATTTCTCGTTCTCTGTTTCAGTGGAGCTCCTTGATGATGCCGCTGGCTCGCTCCACATGCCCCCCCTCATACATCACACACGGAGGCACACACACATGCTCACGCTCACACACACACACACAGTTGTCCCGTGGGGTTGCTGTAACTGTGCCAGGCCCATTGCTGTTCCACCTGGATCCCTCTCCAGGGAGTACTCATCCTCCTTTCTCCTCACTCCATACCTCCTTCCATCTCTCTCTCTCTCTCTCTCTATTGCCTCTCTCTCTTTCCATCTCTTCCTGTATCTCCCTCACCTTCTCCTTCCATCCTTTCTCTCCCTCCTCCCTTCATCCTCTATCTCCCCAGTCCCCACTCTTCATCCTCCCTTTCACTTCATCCTCCCTTTCCATTCCCCCCTACCTTTCCCTCCTCCTCCTCCCCTTCCCTTCTCCTCCTCCTGTTCCCCTCTCCTCCCTTTCCCTCCTCCTCCTCCCTTTTTACTCACATTATTCTCAAAGCAGGTGTTTAAATGTAATCTGCCCATTACCCCTCCATTACTGGTCGTGTTATTTCAACCCTAACAGCCTCATGACTGGCACCCTATTCCCCATAGGCTCTGGTCAAAAGTAGTGCACTATATAGGGAATAAAGTGCCATTTAGGACACATCCAGTCTTATTTCAACCCAAACCTACCAGGGGTTGACCACTCATAAAAACACACAAGGACCCCCTTCTTAACCTCTAACCTATGACCCCATACAGCTGGTTGAATGTCTACAGCTTCATGTTGACCCTATGTCTGCGTTGAACCCTAGCTAGTTAAACGCACACACACACACACACACACACACACACACACACACACACACACAGGGTTGGGGAGTAACAGATTACATGTAATCCGTTACATGTAAGGGATTACAAAAACCGGTAACTGTAATCGTTTACATTACCAGCAAAAATATTGTAATCAGATTACAGACACTTCTGAAAAACTAGATGATTACTTTGAGGATTACTTTTAAATACAAAAAGGATGTTTGCTAAAAAAATATGTTTGACTCTTCTCTGTTTTCTCAATGACATTCAAATCAGCTTTGAAAAAAGGCACAGGTTTAAGTTTGTACCACCAGAGTCTGACCACAAGTCAGAGACCACTATGATGACACACCAAATGCGTTTGATCAATCGCGGTAAAAGAGCAAGAATAGTCTTTTGTAGGCTACAGTCCAAGCTATGTCTTCCAATAGTGTGACTGCTGTCGGCTTCCAAAGATTAACCAACTTGAATAAACGCTTGGAGGTAAGGATGACAGCAGTAGTAGTAGTGTCGCACACGAGCAGGGAAAGTTCTGCCCACAACTTTTCTATGGGTTTGAGGTCAGGGCTTTTTGATGGCCACTCCAATACCTTGCCTTTGTTGTCCTTCAGCCATTTTTCCACAACTTTGAAAGTATGCTTGGGGTCATTGTCCATTTGGAAGACCCATTTGCGGCCAAGCTTTAACTTCCTGACTGATGTTTTGCGATGTTGCTTCAATATATCCACATAATCTTCCTCCCTCATGATGCCATCTGTTTTGTGAAGTGCACCAGTCCCTCCTGCAGCAAAGCACACCCACAACATGATGCTGCCACCCCCGTGCTTCACGGTTGGAATGGTGTTCTTCGGCTTGCAAGCCTCCCCCTTTTTCTCCAAACATAACGATGGTCATTATGGCCAAACAGTTCTATCTTTCTTTCATCAGACCAGAGGACATTTCTCCATGTGCAGTTGCAAACTGTAGTCTGGCTTTTTTATGGCGGTTTTGGAGCAGTAGCTTCTTCCTTGCTGAGCGGCCTTTCAGGTTATGTCGATATGGGACTCGTTTTACTGTGGATATAGATACTTTTGTACCTGTTTCCTCCAGAATCTTCACAAGGTCCTCTGCTGTTGTTCTGGGAATGATTTGCACTTTTCGCACCAAATTACCTTCATCTCTAGGAGATAAAATGGGTCTCCTTCCTGAGCAGTATGACGGCTGCGTGGTCCCATGGTGTTTATACTTGCGTATTATTGTTTGTTCAGATGAACGTGGTACCTTCAGGCGTTTGGAAATTGCTCCCAAGGATGAACCAGACTTGTGGATGTCTACAAGATATCAAAGTGTCACCAACAAAAAGGTAAACAATAGGCCTGTAGCAAATGCAGCATATGGCATTCATTTTTCACATGTAAATATCACTTTTCAGTAGTGCTCTAAGCATGGCATTCCATGAGCGCAGCATTTATTTTTCATGAGCCCATGACAACAAATTCATGAACAACGGAGTAGGGCTTGCTAATAAGTCCTTAGTTTTGGGGTTAAGCTCAGGTAAAACAATTAGACTAATCTATACTTCCATATTTCAATGTCCTATTGTCGAAGATCAAGGGGTATAACATTTATTGGAATGAATGGAATTCTGATAGGCTTTGGTTTTTATAGTAAACATATACATGAATCATATTATTATCTGTAGTAGAAAGCAATGGGTTGAACGAAACCTACATAACAAACCCATAAAGTAAAATGTAACATCCAGATATGGCCAGCTATGTAAACTTTAACATTGATTTATCCTGCAATAGATGTCATTCAATTGGTAACATACATTTTTGTCTTCTTGTAATGCCTCTTAAGGGGAAAGTAATCTAAAAGTAATGTAATCAGATTACATGACTGAGTTGGGGTAATCCAAAAGTTACGTTACTGATTACAATTTTGGACAGGTAACTAGTGGCGTTAACGGATTACATTTAGAAAATAACCTATCCAACCCTGCCCACACACATGCACACACACACCGACCCACACACATCTCCACTGACCCTGGTTAAAAGCTGACACTGTAAGGCCCTTCTCTCAAGGTCAACTGATTGACTGGCTGCACATAGGAAGAGAGTCTATACGTGTGGAACATGGCAATTAATAAGGTAGGGTAGATGTTACCTCTGTAGGTACAGATCTAGGATCATTTTACTTGACATCTTTAATCTGCACATGGTTATATTCTTATGAAATCAATATAATAACTGACTGACTGCACATAAGTGAATAGAGTCTATATGTGTGGAGCATGGCAATTACCTATAGGAACAGATCTAGGATCAGCTTACCCCACATCCACCACCCACACATGGGTATTGTATGTTTTTTTTATATATCTAATTGCATATACCAGTCATCTTGTACGCACATAAACATTTTTTTTTTTAAATGGTTCAGTGTGAGGAAATATTTGTAGTGAAAATATTATATATAATTTTTAAATATACTCATTGATATCAGTTATTAAAACGGTATTACAAAGATATTTGAACAGTATAATGAAGCTGACAGTAGTGGAATATAAAGCATTTCACATATATATTAGTGGCGCATTACAACTATACTACATAGCGAATCATGTTGTGTTATAACATATAACAAACCGATAACTAAATGAGCATAACCACAATTATCGTAAGCTAATGTGTGTGTGTGTTCAGCAGACTGTTTAACACCACGACCACTGGTTTCCCTCAGCCTCTTTGTGTTGCGG